>NW_026698684.1:0-26516 GCF_030435755.1 Ochotona princeps
TGAGAACAACTCCATTTGGCTCACTAACTTCACACACCATCAGGCTTCCAGCAGCTCTCAAGGAAACTCAGTTTTCACACTCTATGCTTAGTGCCCTTTGAGTGCCTAGGACTGAAATGAAGCTTGGTGAGCATCCCACACAAACAAATGCTCCACATGCGGGTTTCACATGCCACCAACTCCACATTCACAGGCAACTTCAGCGCCACAGCCGTTTTCAGATAGCCCTCAATGCAAAGGCTCTAGACGCAAATATTGGTGTGAGAGCTAATTCAATCAAGGAACACTGCATGTTGGTGAAGGGCATATTGAAGAAGGATCAGCCGAGTGGTTCTTGTGGGAGAACAACTCCATTTGGCTCACTAACTTCACACACCATCAGGCTTCCAAGCAGCTCTCAAGGAAACTCAGTTTTCACACTCTATGCTTAGTGCCCTTTGAGTGCATTATCTAGGAATGAACCTGGTAGAGCATCCACACAAACGAATGCTCCACATGCGGGTTCACATGCCACCAACTCCACATTCACAGGCAACTTCAGCGCCACAGCCGTTTTCAGATAGCCCTCAATGCAAAGGCTCTAGACGCAAATATTGGTGTGAGAGCTAATTCAATCAGGAAACACTGCATGTTAGTGAAGGGGCATATTGAAGAAGGATCAGCCGAGTGGTTTCTTGTGGGAGAACAACTCCATTTGGCTCACTAACTTCACACACCATCAGGCTTCCAAGCAGCTCTCAAGGAAACTCAGTTTTCACACTCTATGCTTAGTGCCCTTTGAGTGCATTATCTAGGAATGAACCTGGTAGAGCATCCCACACAAACGAATGCTCCACATGCGGGTTTCACATGCCACCAACTCCACATTCACAGGCAACTTCAGCGCCACAGCCATTTTCAGATAGCCCTCAATGCAAAGGCTCTAGACGCAAATATTGGTGTGAGAGCTAATTCAATCAAGGAAACACTGCATGTTGGTGAAGGGCATATTGAAGAAGGATCAGCCGAGTGGTTCTTGTGGGAGAACAACTCCATTTGGCTCACTAACTTCACACACCATCAGGCTTCCAAGCAGCTCTCAAGGAAACTCAGTTTTCACACTCTATGCTTAGTGCCCTTTGAGTGCCTAGGACTGAAATGAACCTGGTAGAGCATCCCACACAAACGAATGTTCCACATACGGGTTTCACATGCCACCAACTCCACATTCACAGGCAACTTCAGCGCCACAGCCGTTTTCAGATAGCCCTCAATGCAAAGGCTCTAGACGCAAATATTGGTGTGAGAGCTAATTCAATCAAGGAAACACTGCATGTTGGTGAAGGGCATATTGAAGAAGGATCAGCCGAGTGGTTCTTGTGGGAGAACAACTCCGTTTGGCTCACTAACTTCACACACCATCAGGCTTCCAAGCAGCTCTCAAGGAAACTCAGTTTTCACACTCTATGTTTAGTGCCCTTTGAGTGCATTATCTAGGAATGAACCTGGTAGAGCATCCCACACAAACGAATGCTCCACATGCAGGTTTCACATGCCACCAACTCTACATTCACAGGCAACTTCAGCGCCACAGCCGTTTTCAGATAGCCCTCAATGCAAAGGCTCTAGACGCAAATATTGGTGTGAGAGCTAATTCAATCAAGGAAACACTGCATGTTGGTGAAGGGCATATTGAAGAAGCATCAGCCGAGTGGTTCTTGTGGGAGAACAACTCCATTTGGCTCACTAACTTCACACACCATCAGGCTTCCAAGCAGCTCTCAAGGAAACTCAGTTTTCACACTCTATGCTTAGAGCCCTTTGTATGGCTAGGACTGAAATGAACCTGGTAGAGCATCCCACACAAACGAATGCTCCACATGCGGGTTTCACATGCCACCAACTCCACATTGACAGGCAACTTCAGCGCCACAGCCGTTTTCAGAGAGCCCTCAATGCAAAGGCTCTAGACGCAAATATTGGTGTGAGAGCTAATTCAATCAAGGAAACACTGCATGTTGGTGAAGGGCATATTGAAGAAGGATCAGCCGAGTGGTTCTTGTGGGAGAACAACTCCATTTGGCTCACTAACTTCACACACCATCAGGCTTCCAAGCAGCTCTCAAGGAAACTCAGTTTTCACACTCTATGTTTAGTGCCCTTTGAGTGCATTATCTAGGAATGAACCTGGTAGAGCATCCCACACAAACGAATGCTCCACATGCGGGTTTCACATGCCACCAACTCCACATTCACAGGCAACTTCAGCGCCACAGCCGTTTTCAGATAGCCCTCAATGCAAAGGCTCTAGACGCAAATATTGGTGTGAGAGCTAATTCAATCAAGGAAACACTGCATGTTGGTGAAGGGCATATTGAAGAAGGATCAGCCGAGTGGTTCTTGTGGGAGAACAACTCCATTTGGCTCACTAACTTCACACACCATCAGGCTTCCAAGCAGCTCTCAAGGAAACTCAGTTTTCACACTCTATGCTTAGTGCCCTTTGAGTGCATTATCTAGGAATGAACCTGGTAGAGCATCCCACACAAACGAATGCTCCACATGCGGGTTTCACATGCCACCAACTCCACATTCACAGGCAACTTCAGCGCCACAGCCGTTTTCAGATAGCCCTCAATGCAAAGGCTCTAGACGCAAATATTGGTGTGAGAGCTAATTCAATCAAGGAAACACTGCATGTTAGTGAAGGGCATATTGAAGAAGGATCAGCCGAGTGGTTCTTGTGGGAGAACAACTCCATTTGGCTCACTAACTTCACACACCATCAGGCTTCCAAGCAGCTCTCAAGGAAACTCAGTTTTCACACTCTATGCTTAGTGCCCTTTGAGTGCCTAGGACTGAAATGAAGCTTGGTGAGCATCCCACACAAACAAATGCTCCACATGCGGGTTTCACATGCCACCAACTCCACATTCACAGGCAACTTCAGCGCCACAGCCGTTTTCAGATAGCCCTCAATGCAAAGGCTCTAGACGCAAATATTGGTGTGAGAGCTAATTCAATCAAGGAAACACTGCATGTTGGTGAAGGGCATATTGAAGAAGGATCAGCCGAGTGGTTCTTGTGGGAGAACAACTCCATTTGGCTCACTAACTTCACACACCATCAGGCTTTCCAAGCAGCTCTCAAGGAAACTCAGTTTTCACACTCTATGCTTAGTGCCCTTTGAGTGCCTAGGACTGAAATGAAGCTCGAGAGCATCCCACACAAACGAATGCTCCACATGCGGGTTTCACATGCCACCAACTCCACATTCACAGGCAACTTCAGCGCCACAGCCGTTTTCAGATAGCCCTCAATGCAAAGGCTCTAGACGCAAATATTGGTGTGAGAGCTAATTCAATCAAGGAAACACTGCATGTTGGTGAAGGGCATATTGAAGAAGCATCAGCCGAGTGGTTCTTGTGGGAGAACAACTCCATTTGGCTCACTAACTTCACACACCATCAGGCTTCCAAGCAGCTCTCAAGGAAACTCAGTTTTCACACTCTATGCTTAGTGCCCTTTGAGTGCCTAGGACTGAAATGAACCTGGTAGAGGCATCCCACACAAACGAATGCTCCACATGCGGGTTTCACATGCCACCAACTCCACATTCACAGGCAACTTCAGCGCCACAGCCGTTTTCAGATAGCCCTCAATGCAAAGGCTCTAGACGCAAATATTGGTGTGAGAGCTAATTCAATCAAGGAAACACTGCATGTTGGTGAAGGGCATATTGAAGAAGGATCAGCCGAGTGGTTCTTGTGGAGAACAACTCCGTTTGGCTCACTAACTTCACACACATCAGGCTTCCAAGCAGCTCTCAAGGAAACTCAGTTTTCACACTCTATGTTTAGTGCCCTTTGAGTGAATTATCTAGGAATGAACCTGGTAGAGCATCCCACACAAACGAATGCTCCACATGCAGGTTTCACATGCCACCAACTCTACATTCACAGGCAACTCAGCGCCACAGCCGTTTTCAGATAGCCCTCAATGCAAAGGCTCTAGACGCCAAATATTGGTGTGAGAGCTAATTCAATCAAGGAAACACTGCATGTTGGTGAAGGGCATATTGAAGAAGCATCAGCCGAGTGGTTCTTGTGGGAGAACAACTCCATTTGGCTCACTAACTTCACACACCATCAGGCTTCAAGCAGCTCTCAAGGAAACTCAGTTTTCACACTCTATGCTTAGAGCCCTTTGTATGGCTAGGACTGAAATGAACCTGGTAGAGCATCCCACACAAACGAATGCTCCACATGCGGGTTTCACATGCCACCAACTCCACATTGACAGGCAACTTCAGCGCCACAGCCGTTTTCAGAGAGCCCTCAATGCAAAGGCTCTAGACGCAAATATTGGTGTGAGAGCTAATTCAATCAAGGAAACACTGCATGTTGGTGAAGGGCATATTGAAGAAGGATCAGCCGAGTGGTTCTTGTGGGAGAACAACTCCATTTGGCTCACTAACTTCACACAACATCAGGCTTCAAGCAGCTCTCAAGAAACTCAGTTTTCACACTCTATGTTTAGTGCCCTTTGAGTGCATTATCTAGGAATGAACCTGGTAGAGCATCCCACACAAACGAATGCTCCACATGCGGGTTTCACATGCCACCAACTCCACATTCACAGGCAACTTCAGCGCCACAGCCGTTTTCAGATAGCCCTCAATGCAAAGGCTCTAGACGCAAATATTGGTGTGAGAGCTAATTCAATCAAGGAAACACTGCATGTTTGTGAAGGGCATATTGAAGAAGGATCAGCCGAGTGGTTCTTGTGGAGAACAACTCCATTTGGCTCACTAACTTCACACACCATCAGGCTTCCAAGCAGCTCTCAAGAAACTCAGTTTTCACACTCTATGCTTAGTGCCCATTGAGTGCCTAGGACATAAATGAAGCTTGGTGAGCATCCCACACAAACAAATGCTCCACATGCGGGTTTCACATGCCACCAACTCCACATTCAAAGGCAACTTCAGCGCCACAGCCGTTTTCAGATAGCCCTCAATGCAAAGGCTCTAGACCGCAAATATTGGTGTGAGAGCTAATTCAATCAAGGAAACACTGCATGTTGGTGAAGGGCATATTGAAGAAGGATCAGCCGAGTGGTTCTTGTGGGAGAACAACTCCATTTGGCTCACTAACTTCACACACCATCAGGCTTCCAAGCAGCTCTCAAGGAAACTCAGTTTTCACACTCTATGCTTAGTGCCCTTTGAGTGCCTAGGACTGAAATGAAGCTCGAGAGCATCCCACACAAACGAATGCTCCACATGCGGGTTTCACATGCCACCAACTCCACATTCACAGGCAACTTCAGCGCCACAGCCGTTTTCAGATAGCCCTCAATGCAAAGGCTCTAGACGCAAATATTGGTGTGAGAGCTAATTCAATCAAGGAAACACTGCATGTTGGTGAAGGGCATATTGAAGAAGGATCAGCCGAGTGGTTCTTGTGGGAGAACAACTCCATTTGGCTCACTAACTTCACACACCATCAGGCTTCCAAGCAGCTCTCAAGGAAACTCAGTTTTCACACTCTATGCTTAGTGCCCTTTGAGTGCCTAGGACTGAAATGAACCTGGTAGAGCATCCCACATAAACGAATGCTCCACATGCGGGTTTCACATGCTACCAACTCCACATTCACAGGCAACTTCAGCGCCACAGCCGTTTTCAGATAGCCCTCAATGCAAAGGCTCTAGACGCAAATATTGGTGTGAGAGCTAATTCAATCAAGGAAACACTGCATGTTGGTGAAGGGCATATTGAAGAAGGATCAGCCGAGTGGTTCTTGTGGGAGAACAACTCCATTTGGCTCCCTAACTTCACACACCATCAGGCTTCCAAGCAGCTCTCAAGGAAACTCAGTTTTCACACTCTATGCTTAGTGCCCTTTGAGTGCATTATCTAGGAATGAACCTGGTAGAGCATCCCACACAAACGAATGCTCCACATGCGGGTTTCACATGCCACCAACTCCACATTCACAGGCAACTTCAGCGCCACAGCCGTTTTCAGATAGTCCTCAATGCAAAGGCTCTAGACGCAAATATTGGTGTGAGAGCTAATTCAATCAAGGAAACACTGCATGTTGGTGAAGGGCATATTGAAGAAGGATCAGCCGAGTGGTTCTTGTGGGAGAACAAGTCCATTTGGCTCACTAACTTCACACACCATCAGGCTTCCAAGCAGCTCTCAAGGAAACTCAGTTTTCACACTCTATGCTTAGTGCCCTTTGTATGGCTAGGACCGAAATGAACCTGGTAGAGCATCCCACACAAACGAATGCTCCACATGCGGGTTTCACATGCCACCAACTCCACATTCACAGGCAACTTCAGCGCCACAGCCGTTTTCAGATAGTCCTCAATGCAAAGGCTCCAGATGCAAATATTGGTGTGAGAGCTAATTCAATCAAGGAAACACTGCATGTTGGTGAAGGGCATATTGAAGAAGGATCAGCCGAGTGGTTCTTGTGGGAGAACAACTCCATTTGGCTCACTAACTTCACACACCATCAGGCTTCCAAGCAGCTCTCAAGGAAACTCAGTTTTCACACTCTATGCTTAGTGCCCTTTGAGTGCATTATCTAGGAATGAACCTGGTAGAGCATCCCACACAAACGAATGCTCCACATGCGGGTTTCACATGCCACCAACTCCACATTCACAGGCAACTTCAGCGCCACAGCCGTTTTCAGATAGTCCTCAATGCAAAGGCTCCAGATGCAAATATTGGTGTGAGAGCTAATTCAATCAAGGAAACACTGCATGTTGGTGAAGGGCATATTGAAGAAGGATCAGCCGAGTGGTTCTTGTGGGAGAACAACTCCATTTGGCTCACTAACGTCACACACCATTAGGCTTCCAAGCAGCTCTCAAGGAAACTGAGTTTTCACACTTTTCTGTTTAGTGCCCTTTGAGTGCATTATCTAGGAATGAACCTGGTAGAGCATCCCACACAAACGAATGCTCCACATGCGGGTTTCACATGCCACCAACTCCACATTCACAGGCAACTTCAGCGCCACAGCCGTTTTCAGATAGCCCTCAATGCAAAGGCTCTAGACGCAAATATTGGTGTGAGAGCTAATTCAATCAAGGAAACACTGCATGTTGGTGAAGGGCATATTGAAGAAGGATCAGCCGAGTGGTTCTTGTGGGAGAACAACTCCATTTGGCTCACTAACTTCACACACCATCAGGCTTCCAAGCAGCTCTCAAGGAAACTCAGTTTTCACACTCTATGCTTAGTGCCCTTTGAGTGCATTATCTAGGAATGAACCTGGTAGAGCATCCGACACAAACAAATGCTCCACATGCGGGTTTCACATGCCACCAACTCCACATTCACAGGCAACTTCAGCGCCACAGCCGTTTTCAGATAGCCCTCAATGCAAAGGCTCTAGACGCAAATATTGGTGTGAGAGCTAATTCAATCAAGGAAACACTGCATGTTGGTGAAGGGCATATTGAAGAAGGATCAGCCGAGTGGTTCTTGTGGGAGAACAACTCCATTTGGCTCACTAACTTCACACACCATCAGGCTTCCAAGCAGCTCTCAAGGAAACTCAGTTTTCACACTCTATGCTTAGTGGTCTTTGTGTGGCTAGGACTGAAATGAAGCTTGGAGAGCATCCCACACAAACGAATGCTCCACATGCGGGTTTCACATGCCACCAACTCCACATTCACAGGCAACTTCAGCGCCACAGCCGTTTTCAGATAGCCCTCAATGCAAAGGCTCTAGACGCAAATATTGGTGTGAGAGCTAATTCAATCAAGGAAACACTGCATGTTGGTGAAGGGCATATTGAAGAAGGATCAGCCGAGTGGTTCTTGTGGGAGAACAACTCCATTTGGCTCACTAACTTCACACACCATCAGGCTTCCAAGCAGCTCTCAAGGAAACTCAGTTTTCACACTCTATGCTTAGTGCCCTTTGAGTGCATTATCTAGGAATGAACCTGGTAGAGCATCCCACACAAACGAATGCTCCACATGCGGGTTTCACATGCCACCAACTCCACATTCACAGGCAACTTCAGCGCCACAGCCGTTTTCAGATAGCCCTCAATGCAAAGGCTCTAGACGCAAATATTGGTGTGAGAGCTAATTCAATCAAGGAAACACTGCATGTTGGTGAAGGGCATATTGAAGAAGGATCAGCCGAGTGGTTCTTGTGGGAGAACAACTCCATTTGGCTCCCTAACTTCACACACCATCAGGCTTCCAAGCAGCTCTCAAGGAAACTCACTTTTCACACTCTATGCTTAGTGCCCTTTGAGTGCATTATCTAGGAATGAACCTGGTAGAGCATCCCACACAAACGAATGCTCCACATGCGGGTTTCACATGCCACCAACTCCACATTCACAGGCAACTTCAGCGCCACAGCCGTTTTCAGATAGCCCTCAATGCAAAGGCTCTAGACGCAAATATTGGTGTGAGAGCTAATTCAATCAAGGAAACACTGCATGTTGGTGAAGGGCATATTGAAGAAGGATCAGCCGAGTGGTTCTTGTGGGAGAACAACTCCATTTGGCTCACTAACTTCACACACCATCAGGCTTCCAAGCAGCTCTCAAGGAAACTCAGTTTTCACACTCTATGCTTAGTGCCCTTTGAGTGCATTATCTAGGAATGAACCTGGTAGAGCATCCCACACAAACGAATGCTCCACATGCGGGTTTCACATGCCACCAACTCCACATTCACAGGCAACTTCAGCGCCACAGCCGTTTTCAGATAGCTCTCAATGCAAAGGCTCTAGACGCAAATATTGGTGTGAGAGCTAATTCAATCAAGGAAACACTGCATGTTGGTGAAGGGCATATTGAAGAAGGATCAGCCGAGTGGTTCTTGTGGGAGAACAACTCCATTTGGCTCCCTAACTTCACACACCATCAGGCTTCCAAGCAGCTCTCGAGGAAACTCAGTTTTCACACTCTATGCTTAGTGCCCTTTGAGTGCATTATCTAGGAATGAACCTGGTAGAGCATCCCACACAAACGAATGCTCCACATGCGGGTTTCACATGCCACCAACTCCACATTCACAGGCAACTTCAGCGCCACAGCCGTTTTCAGATAGCCCTCAATGCAAAGGCTCTAGACGCAAATATTGGTGTGAGAGCTAATTCAATCAAGGAAACACTGCATGTTGGTGAAGGGCATATTGAAGAAGGATCAGCCGAGTGGTTCTTGTGGGAGAACAACTCCATTTGTCTCACTAACTTCACACACCATCAGGCTTCCAAGCAGCTCTCAAGGAAACTCAGTTTTCACACTCTATGCTTAGTGCCCTTTGAGTGCATTATCTAGGAATGAACCTCGTAGAGCATCCCACACAAACGAATGCTCCACATGCGGGTTTCACATGCCACCAACTCCACATTCACAGGCAACTTCAGCGCCACAGCCGTTTTCAGATAGCCCTCAATGCAAAGGCTCTAGACGCAAATATTGGTGTGAGAGCTAATTCAATCAAGGAAACACTGCATGTTGGTGAAGGGCATATTGAAGAAGGATCAGCAGAGTGGTTCTTGTGGGAGAACAACTCCATTTGGTTCACTAACTTCACACACCATCAGGCTTCCAAGCAGCTCTCAAGGAAACTCAGTTTTCACACTCTATGCTTAGTGCCCTTTGAGTGCATTATCTAGGAATGAACCTGGTAGAGCATCCCACACAAACGAATGCTCCACATGCGGGTTTCACATGCCACCAACTCCACATTCACAGGCAACTTCAGCGCCACAGCCGTTTTCAGATAGCCCTCAATGCAAAGGCTCTAGACGCAAATATTGGTGTGAGAGCTAATTCAATCAAGGAAACACTGCATGTTGGTGAAGGGCATATTGAAGAAGGATCAGCCGAGTGGTTCTTGTGGGAGAACAACTCCATTTGGCTCACTAACTTCACACACCATCAGGCTTCCAAGCAGCTCTCAAGGAAACTCAGTTTTCACACTCTATGCTTAGAGCCCTTTCTATGGCTAGGACTGAAATGAAGCTTGGTCAGCATCCCACACAAACGAATGCTCCACATGCGGGTTTCACATGCCACCAACTCCACATTCACAGGCAACCTCAGCGCCACAGCCGTTTTCAGATAGCCCTCAATGCAAAGGCTCTAGACGCAAATATTGGTGTGAGAGCTAATTCAATCAAGGAAACACTGCATGTTGGTGAAGGGCATATTGAAGAAGGATCAGCCGAGTGGTTCTTGTGGGAGAACAACTCCATTTGGCTCCCTAACTTCACACACCATCAGGCTTCCAAGCAGCTCTCAAGGAAACTCAGTTTTCACACTCTATGCTTAGTGCCCTTTGAGTGCATTATCTAGGAATGAACCTGGTAGAGCATCCCACACAAACGAATGCTCCACATGCGGGTTTCACATGCCACCAACTCCACATTCACAGGCAACTTCAGCGCCACAGCCGTTTTCAGATAGCCCTCAATGCAAAGGCTCTAGACGCAAATATTGGTGTGAGAGCTAATTCAATCAAGGAAACACTGCATGTTGGTGAAGGGCATATTGAAGAAGGATCAGCTGAGTGGTTCTTGTGGGAGAACAACTCCATTTGGCTCACTAACTTCACACACCATCAGGCTTCCAAGCAGCTCTCAAGGAAACTCAGTTTTCACACTCTATGTTTAGTGCCCTTTGAGTGCATTATCCAGGAATGAACCTGGTAGAGCATCCCACACAAACGAATGCTCCACATGCGGGTTTCACATGCCACCAACTCCACATTCACAGGCAACTTCAGCGCCACAGCCGTTTTCAGATAGCCCTCAATGCAAAGGCTCTAGACGCAAATATTGGTGTGAGAGCTAATTCAATCAAGGAAACACTGCATGTTGGTGAAGGGCATATTGAAGAAGGATCAGCCGAGTGGTTCTTGTGGGAGAACAACTCCATTTGGCTCACTAACTTCACACACCATCAGGCTTCCAAGCAGCTCTCAAGGAAACTCAGTTTTCACACTCTATGCTTAGTGCCCTTTGTGTGCCTATGACTGAAATGAACCTGGTAGAGCATCCCACACAAACGAATGCTCCACATGCGGGTTTCACATGCCACCAACTCCACATTCACAGGCAACTTCAGCGCCACAGCCGTTTTCAGATAGCCCTCAATGCAAAGGCTCTAGACGCAAATATTGGTGTGAGAGCTAATTCAATCAAGGAAACACTGCATGTTGGTGAAGGGCATATTGAAGAAGGATCAGCCGAGTGGTTCTTGTGGGAGAACAACTCCATTTGGCTCCCTAACTTCACACACCATCAGGCTTCCAAGCAGCTCTCAAGGAAACTCAGTTTTCACACTCTATGCTTAATGCCCTTTGTGTGCCTAGGACTGAAATGAAGCTTGGTCAGCATCCCACACAAACGAATGCTCCACATGCGGGTTTCACATGCCACCAACTCCACATTCACAGGCAACTTCAGCGCCACAGCCGTTTTCAGATAGCCCTCAATGCAAAGGCTCTAGACGCAAATATTGGTGTGAGAGCTAATTCAATCAAGGAAACACTGCATGTTGGTGAAGGGCATATTGAAGAAGGATCAGCCGAGTGGTTCTTGTGGGAGAACAACTCCATTTGGCTCACTAACTTCACACACCATCAGGCTTCCAAGCAGCTCTCAAGGAAACTCAGTTTTCACACTCTATGCTTAGTGCCCTTTGAGTGCATTATCTAGGAATGAACCTGGTAGAGCATCCCACACAAACGAATGCTCCACATGCGGGTTTCACATGCCACCAACTCCACATTCACAGGCAACTTCAGCGCCACAGCCGTTTTCAGATAGCCCACAATGCAAAGGCTCTAGACGCAAATATTGGTGTGAGAGCTAATTCAATCAAGGAAACACTGCATGTTGGTGAAGGGCATATTGAAGAAGGATCAACCGAGTGGTTCTTGTGGGAGAACAACTCCATTTGGCTCACTAACTTCACACACCATCAGGCTTCCAAGCAGCTCTCAAGGAAACTCAGTTTTCACACTCTATGCTTAATGCCCTTTGTGTGCCTAGGACTGAAATGAAGCTTGGTCAGCATCCCACACAAACGAATGCTCCACATGCGGGTTTCACATGCCACCAACTCCACATTCACAGGCAACTTCAGCGCCACAGCCGTTTTCAGATAGCCCTCAATGCAAAGGCTCTAGACGCAAATATTGGTGTGAGAGCTAATTCAATCAAGGAAACACTGCATGTTGGTGAAGGGCATATTGAAGAAGGATCAGCCGAGTGGTTCTTGTGGGAGAACAACTCCATTTGGCTCACTAACTTCACACACCATCAGGCTTCCAAGCAGCTCTCAAGGAAACTCACTTTTCACACTCTATGCTTAGTGCCCTTTGAGTGCATTATCTAGGAATGAACCTGGTAGAGCATCCCACACAAACGAATGCTCCACATGCGGGTTTCACATGCCACCAACTCCACATTCACAGGCAACTTCAGCGCCACAGCCGTTTTCAGATAGCCCACAATGCAAAGGCTCTAGACGCAAATATTGGTGTGAGAGCTAATTCAATCAAGGAAACACTGCATGTTGGTGAAGGGCATATTGAAGAAGGATCAGCCGAGTGGTTCTTGTGGGAGAACAACTCCATTTGGCTCACGAACTTCACACACCATCAGGCTTCCAAGCAGCTCTCAAGGAAACTCAGTTTTCACACTCTATGCTTAGTGCCCTTTGTGTGCCTAGGACTGAAATGAAGCTTGGTCAGCATCCCACACAAACGAATGCTCCACATGCGGGTTTCACATGCCACCAACTCCACATTCACAGGCAACTTCAGCGCCACAGCCGTTTTCAGATAGCCCTCAATGCAAAGGCTCTAGACGCAAATATTGGTGTGAGAGCTAATTCAATCAAGGAAACACTGCATGTTGGTGAAGGGCATATTGAAGAAGGAACAGCTGAGTGGTTCTTGTGGGAGAACAACTCCATTTGGCTCACTAACTTCACACACCATCAGGCTTCCAAGCAGCTCTCAAGGAAACTCAGTTTTCACACTCTATGCTTAGTGCCCTTTGAGTGCATTATCTAGGAATGAACCTGGTAGAGCATCCCACACAAACGAATGCTCCACATGCGGGTTTCACATGCCACCAACTCCACATTCACAGGCAACTTCAGCGCCACAGCCGTTTTCAGATAGCCCTCAATGCAAAGGCTCTAGACGCAAATATTGGTGTGAGAGCTAATTCAATCAAGGAAACACTGCATGTTGGTGAAGGGCATATTGAAGAAGGATCAGCCGAGTGGTTCTTGTGGGAGAACAACTCCATTTGGCTCCCTAACTTCACACACCATCAGGCTTCCAAGCAGCTCTCAAGGAAACTCAGTTTTCACACTCTATGCTTAATGCCCTTTGTGTGCCTAGGACTGAAATGAAGCTTGGTCAGCATCCCACACAAACGAATGCTCCACATGCGGGTTTCACATGCCACCAACTCCACATTCACAGGCAACTTCAGCGCCACAGCCGTTTTCAGATAGCCCTCAATGCAAAGGCTCTAGACGCAAATATTGGTGTGAGAGCTAATTCAATCAAGGAAACACTGCATGTTGGTGAAGGGCATATTGAAGAAGGATCAGCCGAGTGGTTCTTGTGGGAGAACAACTCCATTTGGCTCACTAACTTCACACACCATCAGGCTTCCAAGCAGCTCTCAAGGAAACTCAGTTTTCACACTCTATGCTTAGTGCCCTTTGTATGGCTAGGACTGAAATGAAGCTTGGTCAGCATCCCACACAAACGAATGCTCCACATGCGGGTTTCACATGCCACCAACTCCACATTCACAGGCAACTTCAGCGCCACAGGCGTTTTCAGATAGCCCTCAATGCAAAGGCTCTAGACGCAAATATTGGTGTGAGAGCTAATTCAATCAAGGAAACACTGCATGTTGGTGAAGGGCATATTGAAGAAGGATCAGCCGAGTGGTTCTTGTGGGAGAACAACTCCATTTGGCTCCCTAACTTCACACACCATCAGGCTTCCAAGCAGCTCTCAAGGAAACTCAGTTTTCACACTCTATGCTTAGTGCCCTTTGAGTGCATTATCTAGGAATGAACCTGGTAGAGCATCCCACACAAACGAATGCTCCACATGCGGGTTTCACATGCCACCAACTCCACATTCACAGGCAACTTCAGCGCCACAGCCGTTTTCAGATAGCCCACAATGCAAAGGCTCTAGACGCAAATATTGGTGTGAGAGCTAATTCAATCAAGGAAACACTGCATGTTGGAGAAGGGCATATTGAAAAAGGATCAACCGAGTGGTTCTTGTGGGAGAACAACTCCATTTGGCTCACTAACTTCACACACCATCAGGCTTCCAAGCAGCTCTCAAGGAAACTCAGTTTTCACACTCTATGCTTAGTGCCCTTTGTGTGCCTAGGGCTGAAATGAAGCTTGGTCAGCATCCCACACAAACGAATGCTCCACATGCGGGTTTCACATGCCACCAACTCCACATTCACAGGCAACTTCAGCGCCACAGCCGTTTTCAGATAGCCCTCAATGCAAAGGCTCTAGACGCAAATATTGGTGTGAGAGCTAATTCAATCAAGGAAACACTGCATGTTGGTGAAGGGCATATTGAAGAAGGATCAGCCGAGTGGTTCTTGTGGGAGAACAACTCCATTTGGCTCACTAACTTCACACACCATCAGGCTTCCAAGCAGCTCTCAAGGAAACTCAGTTTTCACACTCTATGCTTAGTGCCCTTTGAGTGCATTATCTAGGAATGAACCTGGTAGAGCATCCCACACAAACGAATGCTCCACATGCGGGTTTCACATGCCACCAACTCCACATTCACAGGCAACTTCAGCGCCACAGCCGTTTTCAGATAGCCCACAATGCAAAGGCTCTAGACGCAAATATTGGTGTGAGAGCTAATTCAATCAAGGAAACACTGCATGTTGGAGAAGGGCATATTGAAAAAGGATCAACCGAGTGGTTCTTGTGGGAGAACAACTCCATTTGGCTCACTAACTTCACACACCATCAGGCTTCCAAGCAGCTCTCAAGGAAACTCAGTTTTCACACTCTATGCTTAGTGCCCTTTGTGTGCCTAGGGCTGAAATGAAGCTTGGTCAGCATCCCACACAAACGAATGCTCCACATGCGGGTTTCACATGCCACCAACTCCACATTCACAGGCAACTTCAGCGCCACAGCCGTTTTCAGATAGCCCTCAATGCAAAGGCTCTAGACGCAAATATTGGTGTGAGAGCTAATTCAATCAAGGAAACACTGCATGTTGGTGAAGGGCATATTGAAGAAGGATCAGCCGAGTGGTTCTTGTGGGAGAACAACTCCATTTGGCTCACTAACTTCACACACCATCAGGCTTCCAAGCAGCTCTCAAGGAAACTCAGTTTTCACACTCTATGCTTAGTGCCCTTTGTATGGCTAGGACTGAAATGAACCTGGTAGAGCATCCCACACAAACGAATGCTCCACATGCGGGTTTCACTTGCCACCAACTCCACATTCACAGGCAACTTCAGCGCCACAGCCGTTTTCAGATAGCCCTCAATGCAAAGGCTCTAGACGCAAATATTGGTGTGAGAGCTAATTCAATCAAGGAAACACTGCATGTTGGTGAAGGGCATATTGAAGAAGGATCAGCCGAGTGGTTCTTGTGGGAGAACAACTCCATTTGGCTCACTAACTTCACACACCATCAGGCTTCCAAGCAGCTCTCAAGGAAACTCAGTTTTCACACTCTATGTTTAGTGCCCTTTGAGTGCATTATCCAGGAATGAACCTGGTAGAGCATCCCACACAAACGAATGCTCCACATGCGGGTTTCACATGCCACCAACTCCACATTCACAGGCAACTTCAGCGCCACAGCCATTTTCAGATAGCCCTCAATGCAAAGGCTCTAGACGCAAATATTGGTGTGAGAGCTAATTCAATCAAGGAAACAACTGCATGTTGGTGAAGGGCATATTGAAGAAGGATCAGCCGAGTGGTTCTTGTGGGAGAACAACTCCATTTGGCTCACTAACTTCACACACCATCAGGCTTCCAAGCAGCTCTCAAGGAAACTCAGTTTTCACACTCTATGCTTAGTGCCCTTTGTATGGCTAGGACTGAAATGAACCTGGTAGAGCATCCCACACAAACGAATGTTCCACATGCGGGTTTCACATGCCACCAACTCCACATTCACAGGCAACTTCAGCGCCACAGCCGTTTTCAGATAGCCCTCAATGCAAAGGCTCTAGACGCAAATATTGGTGTGAGAGCTAATTCAATCAAGGAAACACTGCATGTTGGTGAAGGGCATATTGAAGAAGGATCAGCCGAGTGGTTCTTGTGGGAGAACAACTCCATTTGGCTCCCTAACTTCACACACCATCAGGCTTCCAAGCAGCTCTCAAGGAAACTCAGTTTTCACACTCTATGTTTAGTGCCCTTTGAGTGCATTATCCAGGAATGAACCTGGTAGAGCATCCCACACAAACGAATGCTCCACATGCGGGTTTCACATGCCACCAACTCCACATTCACAGGCAACTTCAGCGCCACAGCCGTTTTCAGATAGCCCTCAATGCAAAGGCTCTAGACGCAAATATTGGTGTGAGAGCTAATTCAATCAAGGAAACACTGCATGTTGGTGAAGGGCATATTGAAGAAGGATCAGCCGAGTGGTTCTTGTGGGAGAACAACTCCATTTGGCTCACTAACTTCACACACCATCAGGCTTCCAAGCAGCTCTCAAGGAAACTCAGTTTTCACACTCTATGCTTAGTGCCCTTAGAGTGCATTATCTAGGAATGAACCTGGTAGAGCTTCCCACACAAACGAATGCTCCATATGCGGGTTTCACATGCCACCAACTCCACATTCACAGGCAACTTCAGCGCCACAGCCGTTTTCAGATAGCCCTCAAAGCAAAGGCTCTAGACGCAAATATTGGTGTGAGAGCTAATTCAATCAAGGAAACACTGCATGTTGGTGAAGGGCATATTGAAGAAGGATCAACCGAGTGGTTCTTGTGGGAGAACAACTCCATTTGGCTCACTAACTTCACACACCATCAGGCTTCCAAGCAGCTCTCAAGGAAACTCAGTTTTCACACTCTATGCTTAGTGCCCTTTGTGTGCCTAGGACTGAAATGAAGCTTGGTCAGCATCCCACACAAACGAATGCTCCACATGCGGGTTTCACATGCCACCAACTCCACATTCACAGGCAACTTCAGCGCCACAGGCGTTTTCAGATAGCCCTAAATGCAAAGGCTCTAGACGCAAATATTGGTGTGAGAGCTAATTCAATCAAGGAAACACTGCATGTTGGTGAAGGGCATATTGAAGAAGGATCAGCCGAGTGGTTCTTGTGGGAGAACAACTCCATTTGGCTCACTAACTTCACACACCATCAGGCTTCCAAGCAGCTCTCAAGGAAACTCAGTTTTCACACTCTATGCTTAGTGCCCTTTGAGTGCATTATCTAGGAATGAACCTGGTAGAGCATCCCACACAAACGAATGCTCCACATGCGGGTTTCACATGCCACCAACTCCACATTCGCAGGCAACTTCAGCGCCACAGCCGTTTTCAGATAGCCCACAATGCAAAGGCTCTAGACGCAAATATTGGTGTGAGAGCTAATTCAATCAAGGAAACACTGCATGTTGGTGAAGGGCATATTGAAGAAGGATCAACCGAGTGGTTCTTGTGGGAGAACAACTCCATTTGGCTCACTAACTTCACACACCATCAGGCTTCCAAGCAGCTCTCAAGGAAACTCAGTTTTCACACTCTATGCTTAATGCCTTTTGTGTGCCTAGGACTGAAATGAAGCTTGGTCAGCATCCCACACAAACGAATGCTCCACATGCGGGTTTCACATGCCACCAACTCCACATTCACTGGCAACTTCAGCGCCACAGCCGTTTTCAGATAGCCCTCAAGCAAAGGCTCTAGACGCAAATATTGGTGTGAGAGCTAATTCAATCAAGGAAACACTGCATGTTGGTGAAGGGCATATTGAAGAAGGATCAGCCGAGTGGTTCTTGTGGGAGAACAACTCCATTTGGCTCACTAACTTCACACACCATCAGGCTTCCAAGCAGCTCTCAAGGAAACTCAGTTTTCACACTCTATGCTTAGTGCCCTTTGAGTGCATTATCTAGGAATGAACCTGGTAGAGCATCCCACACAAACGAATGCTCCACATGCGGGTTTCACATGCCACCAACTCCACATTCACAGGCAACTTCAGCGCCACAACCGTTTTCAGATAGCCCACAATGCAAAGGCTCTAGACGCAAATATTGGTGTGAGAGCTAATTCAATCAAGGAAGCACTGCATGTTGGTGAAGGGCATATTGAAGAAGGATCAACCGAGTGGTTCTTGTGGGAGAACAACTCCATTTGGCTCACTAACTTCACACACCATCAGGCTTCCAAGCAGCTCTCAAGGAAACTCAGTTTTCACACTCTATGCTTAGTGCCCTTTTTGTGCCTAGGACTGAAATGAAGCTTGGTCAGCATCCCACACAAACGAATGCTCCACATGCGGGTTTCACATGCCACCAACTCCACATTCACAGGCAACTTCAGCGCCACAGCCGTTTTCAGATAGCCCTCAATGCAAAGGCTCTAGACGCAAATATTGGTGTGAGAGCTAATTCAATCAAGGAAACACTGCATGTTGGTGAAGGGCATATTGAAGAAGGATCAACCGAGTGGTTCTTGTGGGAGAACAACTCCATTTAGCTCACGAACTTCACACACCATCAGGCTTCCAAGCAGCTCTCAAGGAAACTCAGTTTTCACACTCTATGCTTAGTGCCCTTTGTGTGCCTAGGACTGAAATGAAGCTTGGTCAGCATCCCACACAAACGAATGCTCCACATGCGGGTTTCACATGCCACCAACTCCACATTCACAGGCAACTTCAGCGCCACAGCCGTTTTCAGATAGCCCTCAATGCAAAGGCTCTAGACGCAAATATTGGTGTGAGAGCTAATTCAATCAAGGAAACACTGCATGTTGGTGAAGGGCATATTGAAGAAGGATCAGCCGAGTGGTTCTTGTGGGAGAACAACTCCATTTGGCTCACTAACTTCACACATCATCAGGCTTCCAAGCAGCTCTCAAGAAACTCAGTTTTCACACTCTATGTTTAGTGCCCTTTGAGTGCATTATCCAGGAATGAACCTGGTAGAGCATCCCACACAAACGAATGCTCCACATGCGGGTTTCACATGCCACCAACTCCACATTCACAGGCAACTTCAGCGCCACAGCCGTTTTCAGATAGCCCTCAATGCAAAGGCTCTAGACGCAAATATTGGTGTGAGAGCTAATTCAATCAAGGAAACACTGCATGTTGGTGAAGGGAATATTGAAGAAGGATCAGCCGAGTGGTTCTTGTGGGAGAACAACTCCATTTGGCTCACTAACTTCACACACCATCAGGCTTCCAAGCAGCTCTCAAGGAAACTCAGTTTTCACACTCTATGCTTAGTGCCCTTAGAGTGCATTATCTAGGAATGAACCTGGTAGAGCTTCCCACACAACGAATGCTCCATATGCGGGTTTCACATGCCACCAACTCCACATTCACAGGCAACTTCAGCGCCACAGCCGTTTTCAGATAGCCACAATGCAAAGGCTCTAGACGCAAATATTGGTGTGAGAGCTAATTCAATCAAGGAAACACTGCATGTTGGTGAAGGGCATATTGAAGAAGGATCAACCGAGTGGTTCTTGTGGGAGAACAACTCCATTTGGCTCACTAACTTCACACACCATCAGGCTTCCAAGCAGCTCTCAAGGAAACTCAGTTTTCACACTCTATGCTTAGTGCCCTTTGTGTGCCTAGGACTGAAATGAAGCTTGGTCAGCATCCACACAAACGAATGCTCCACATGCGGGTTTCACATGCCACCAACTCCACATTCACAGGCAACTCAGCGCCACAACCGTTTTCAGATAGCCCTAAATGCAAAGGCTCCTGACGCAAATATTGGTGTGAGAGCTAATTCAATCAAGGAAACACTGCATGTTGGTGAAGGGCATATTGAAGAAGGATCAGCCGAGTGGTTCTTGTGGGAGAACAACTCCATTTGGCTCACTAACTTCACACACCATCAGGCTTCCAAGCAGCTCTCAAGGAAACTCAGTTTTCACACTCTATGCTTAGTGCCCTTTGAGTGCATTATCTAGGAATGAACCTGGTAGAGCATCCCACACAAACGAATGCTCCACATGCGGGTTTCACATGCCACCAACCCACATTCACAGGCAACTTCAGCGCCACAGCCGTTTTCAGATAGCCCACAATGCAAAGGCTCTAGACGCAAATATTGGTGTGAGAGCTAATTCAATCAAGGAAACACTGCATGTTGGTGAAGGGCATATTGAAGAAGGATCAACCGAGTGGTTCTTGTGGGAGAACAACTCCATTTGGCTCACTAACTTCACACACCATCAGGCTTCCAAGCAGCTCTCAAGGAAACTCAGTTTTCACACTCTATGCTTAATGCCCTTTGTGTGCCTAGGACTGAAATGAAGCTTGGTCAGCATCCCACACAAACGAATGCTCCACATGCGGGTTTCACATGCCACCAACTCCACATTCACAGGCAACTTCAGCGCCACAGCCGTTTTCAGATAGCCCTCAAAGCAAAGGCTCTAGACGCAAATATTGGTGTGAGAGCTAATTCAATCAAGGAAACACTGCATGTTGGTGAAGGGCATATTGAAGAAGGATCAGCCGAGTGGTTCTTGTGGGAGAACAACTCCATTTGGCTCACTAACTTCACACACCATCAGGCTTCCAAGCAGCTCTCAAGGAAACTCAGTTTTCACACTCTATGCTTAGTGCCCTTTGAGTGCATTATCTAGGAATGAACCTGGTAGAGCATCCCACACAAACGAATGCTCCACATGCGGGTTTCACATGCCACCAACTCCACATTCACAGGCAACTTCAGCGCCACAGCCGTTTTCAGATAGCCCACAATGCAAAGGCTCTAGACGCAAATATTGGTGTGAGAGCTAATTCAATCAAGGAAGCACTGCATGTTGGTGAAGGGCATATTGAAGAAGGATCAACCGAGTGGTTCTTGTGGGAGAACAACTCCATTTGGCTCACTAACTTCACACACCATCAGGCTTCCAAGCAGCTCTCAAGGAAACTCAGTTTTCACACTCTATGCTTAGTGCCCTTTTTGTGCCTAGGACTGAAATGAAGCTTGGTCAGCATCCCACACAAACGAATGCTCCACATGCGGGTTTCACATGCCACCAACTCCACATTCACAGGCAACTTCAGCGCCACAGCCGTTTTCAGATAGCCCTCAATGCAAAGGCTCTAGACGCAAATATTGGTGT
Organism: Ochotona princeps; assembly: GCF_030435755.1. Classification (NCBI taxonomy): domain Eukaryota; kingdom Metazoa; phylum Chordata; class Mammalia; order Lagomorpha; family Ochotonidae; genus Ochotona; species Ochotona princeps. The sequence goes on from NW_026698684.1 coordinate 21,392, forward strand.
GAGAGCTAATTCAATCAAGGAAACACTGCATGTTGGTGAAGGGCATATTGAAGAAGGATCAGCCGAGTGGTTCTTGTGGGAGAACAACTCCATTTGGCTCACTAACTTCACACACCATCAGGCTTCCAAGCAGCTCTCAAGGAAACTCAGTTTTCAAACTCTATGCTTAGTGCCCTTTGAGTGCATTATCTAGGAATGAACCTGGTAGAGCATCCCACACAAACGAATGCTCCACATGCGGGTTTCACATGCCACCAACTCCACATTCACAGGCAACTTCAGCGCCACAGCCGTTTTCAGATAGCCCTCAATGCAAAGGCTCTAGACGCAAATATTGGTGTGAGAGCTAATTCAATCAAGGAAACACTGCATGTTGGTCAAGGGCATATTGAAGAAGGATCAGCCGAGTGGTTCTTGTGTGAGAACAACTCCATTTGGCTCCCTAACTTCACACACCATCAGGCTTCCAAGCAGCTCTCAAGGAAACTCAGTTTTCACACTCTATGTTTAGTGCCCTTTGAGTGCATTATCTAGGAATGAACCTGGTAGAGCATCCCACACAAACGAATGCTCCACATGCGGGTTTCACATGCCACCAACTCCACATTCACAGGCAACTTCAGCGCCACAGCCGTTTTCAGATAGCCCACAATGCAAAGGCTCTAGACGCAAATATTGGTGTGAGAGCTAATTCAATCAAGGAAACACTGCATGTTGGTGAAGGGCATATTGAAGAAGGATCAGCCGAGTGGTTCTTGTGGGAGAACAACTCCATTTGGCTCACTAACTTCACACACCATCAGGCTTCCAAGCAGCTCTCAAGGAAACTCAGTTTTCACACTCTATGCTTAGTGCCCTTTGTGTGCCTAGGACTGAAATGAAGCTTGGTCAGCATGGTCAGCATCCCACACAAACGAATGCTCCACATGCGGGTTTCACATGCCACCAACTCCACATTCACAGGCAACTTCAGCGCCACAGCCGTTTTCAGATAGCCCTCAATGCAAAGGCTCTAGACGCAAATATTGGTGTGAGAGCTAATTCAATCAAGGAAACACTGCATGTTGGTGAAGGGCATATTGAAGAAGGATCAGCCGAGTGGTTCTTGTGGGAGAACAACTCCATTTGGCTCACTAACTTCACACACCATCAGGCTTCCAAGCAGCTCTCAAGGAAACTCAGTTTTCACACTCTATGCTTAGTGCCCTTTGAGTGCATTATCTAGGAATGAACCTGGTAGAGCATCCCACACAAACGAATGCTCCACATGCGGGTTTCACATGCCACCAACTCCACATTCACAGGCAACTTCAGCGCCACAGCCGTTTTCAGATAGCCCACAATGCAAAGGCTCTAGACGCAAATATTGGTGTGAGAGCTAATTCAATCAAGGAAACACTGCATGTTGGTGAAGGGCATATTGAAGAAGGATCAGCCGAGTGGTTCTTGTGGGAGAACAACTCCATTTGGCTCCCTAACTTCACACACCATCAGGCTTCGAAGCAGCTCTCAAGGAAACTCAGTTTTCACACTCTATGCTTAGTGCCCTTTGAGTGCATTATCTAGGAATGAACCTGGTAGAGCATCCCACACAAACGAATGCTCCACATGCGGGTTTCACATGCCACCAACTCCACATTCACAGGCAACTTCAGCGCCACAGCCGTTTTCAGATAGCCCTCAATGCAAAGGCTCTAGACGCAAATATTGGTGTGAGAGCTAATTCAATCAAGGAAACACTGCATGTTGGTGAAGGGCATATTGAAGAAGGATCAGCCGAGTGGTTCTTGTGGGAGAACAACTCCATTTGGCTCACTAACTTCACACACCATCAGGCTTCCAAGCAGCTCTCAAGGAAACTCAGTTTTCACACTCTATGCTTAGTGCCCTTTGAGTGCATTATCTAGGAATGAACCTGGTAGAGCATCCCACACAAACGAATGCTCCACATGCGGGTTTCACATGCCACCAACTCCACATTCACAGGCAACTTCAGCGCCACAGCCGTTTTCAGATAGCCCACAATGCAAAGGCTCTAGACGCAAATATTGGTGTGAGAGCTAATTCAATCAAGGAAACACTGCATGTTGGTGAAGGGCATATTGAAGAAGGATCCAACCGAGTGGTTCTTGTGGGAGAACAACTCCATTTGGCTCACGAACTTCACACACCATCAGGCTTCCAAGCAGCTCTCAAGGAAACTCAGTTTTCACACTCTATGCTTAGTGCCCTTTGAGTGCCTAGGACTGAAATGAAGCTTGGTCAGCATCCCACACAAACGAATGCTCCACATGCGGGTTTCACATGCCACCAACTCCACATTCACAGGCAACTTCCGCGCCACAGCCGTTTTCAGATAGCCCTCAATGCAAAGGCTCTAGACGCAAATATTGGTGTGAGAGCTAATTCAATCAAGGAAACACTGCATGTTGGTGAAGGGCATATTGAAGACAGGATCAGCCGAGTGGTTCTTGTGGGAGAACAACTCCATTTGGCTTCCTAACTTCACACACCATCAGGCTTCCAAGCAGCTCTCAAGGAAACTCAGTTTTCACACTCTATGCTTAGTGCCCTTTGTATGGCTAGGACTGAAATGACCTGGTAGAGCATCCCACACAAACGAATGCTCCACATGCGGGTTTCCTTGCCACCAACTCCACATTCACAGGCAACTTCAGCGCCACAGCCGTTTTCAGATAGCCCTCAATGCAAAGGCTCTAGACTCAAATATTGGTGTGAGAGCTAATTCAATCAAGGAAACACTGCATGTTGGTGAAGGGCATATTGAAGAAGGATCAGCAGAGTGGTTCTTGTGGGAGAACAACTCCATTTGGCTCACTAACTTCACACACCATCAGGCTTCCAAGCAGCTCTCAAGGAAACTCAGTTTTCACACTCTATGCTTAATGCCCTTTGTGTGCCTAGGACTGAAATGAAGCTTGGTCAGCATCCCACACAAACGAATGCTCCACATGCGGGTTTCACATGCCACCAACTCCACATTCACAGGCAACTTCAGCGCCACAGGCGTTTTCAGATAGCCCTCAATGCAAAGGCTCTAGACGCAAATATTGGTGTGAGAGCTAATTCAATCAAGGAAACACTGCATGTTGGTGAAGGGCATATAGAAGAAGGATCAGCCGAGTGGTTCTTGTGGGAGAACAACTCCATTTGGCTCACTAACTTCACACACCATCAGGCTTCCAAGCAGCTCTCAAGGAAACTCAGTTTTCACACTCTATGCTTAGTGCCCTTTGAGTGCATTATCTAGGAATGAACCTGGTAGAGCATCCCACACAAACGAATGCTCCACATGCGGGTTTCACATGCCACCAACTCCACATTCACAGGCAACTTCAGCGCCACAGCCGTTTTCAGATAGCCCTCAATGCAAAGGCTCTAGACGCAAATATTGGTGTGAGAGCTAATTCAATCAAGGAAACACTGCATGTTGGTGAAGGGCATATTGAAGAAGGATCGGCCGAGTGGTTCTTGTGGGAGAAGAACTCCATTTGGCTCACTAACTTCACACACCATCAGGCTTCCAAGCAGCTCTCAAGGAAACTCAGTTTTCACACTCTATGCTTAGTGCCTTTTGAGTGCATTATCTAGGAATGAACCTGGTAGAGCATCCCACACAAACGAATGCTCCACATGCGGGTTTCACATGCCACCAACTCCACATTCACAGGCAACTTCAGCGCCACAGCCGTTTTCAGATAGCCCTCAATGCAAAGGCTCTAGACGCAAATATTGGTGTGAGAGCTAATTCAATCAAGGAAACACTGCATGTTGGTGAAGGGCATATTGAAGAAGGATCAGCCGAGTGGTTCTTGTGGGAGAACAACTCCATTTGGCTCACTAACTTCACACACCATCAGGCTTCCAAGCAGCTCTCAAGGAAACTCAGTTTTCACACTCTATGCTTAGTGCCCTTTGAGTGCCTAGGACTGAAATGAAGCTTGGTCAGCATCCCACACAAACGAATGCTCCACATGCGGGTTTCACATGCCACCAACTCCACATTCACAGGCAACTTCAGCGCCACAGCCGTTTTCAGATAGCCCTCAATGCAAAGGCTCTAGACGCAAATATTGGTGTGAGAGCTAATTCAATCAAGGAAACACTGCATGTTGGTGAAGGGCATATTGAAGAAGGATCAGCCGAGTGGTTCTTGTGGGAGAACAACTCCATTTGGCTCCCTAACTTCACACACCATCAGGCTTCCAAGCAGCTCTCAAGGAAACTCAGTTTTCACACTCTATGCTTAGTGCCCTTTTGAGTGCCTAGGACTGAAATGAACCTGGTAGAGCATCCCACACAAACGAATGCTCCACATGCGGGTTTCACTTGCCACCAACTCCACATTCACAGGCAACTTCAGCGCCACAGCCGTTTTCAGATAGCCCTCAATGCAAAGGCTCTAGACGCAAATATTGGTGTGAGAGCTAATTCAATCAAGGAAACACTGCATGTTGGTGAAGGGCATATTGAAGAAGGATCAGCCGAGTGGTTCTTGTGGGAGAACAACTCCATTTGGCTCACTAACTTCACACACCATCAGGCTTCCCAAGCAGCTCTCAAGGAAACTCAGTTTTCACACCTCTATGCTTAGTGCCCTTTGAGTGCATTATCTAGGAATGAACCTGGTAGAGCATCCCACACAAACGAATGCTCCACATGCGGGTTTCACATGCCACCAACTCCACATTCACAGGCAACTTCAGCGCCACAGCCGTTTTCAGATAGCCCTCAATGCAAAGGCTCTAGACGCAAATATTGGTGTGAGAGCTAATTCAATCAAGGAAACACTGCATGTTGGTGAAGGGCATATTGAAGAAGGATCAGCCGAGTGGTTCTTGTGGGAGAACAACTCCATTTGGCTCACTAACTTCACACACCATCAGGCTTCCAAGCAGCTCTCAAGGAAACTCAGTTTTCACACTCTATGCTTAATGCCCTTTGTGTGCCTAGGAACTGAAATGAAGCTTGGTCAGCATCCCACACAAAACGAATGCTCCACATGCGGGTTTCACATGCCACCAACTCCACATTCACAGGCAACTTCAGCGCCACAGCCGTTTTCAGATAGCCCTCAATGCAAAGGCTCTAGACGCAAATATTG
>NW_026698685.1:0-66658 GCF_030435755.1 Ochotona princeps
TGAGCATTCGTTTGTGTGGGATGCTCTCCAAGCTTCATTTCAGTCCTAGGCACTCAAAGGGCACTAAGCATAGAGTATGAAAACTGAGTTTCCTTGAGAGCTGCTTGGAAGCCTGATGGTGTGTGAAGTTAATGAGCCAAATGGAGTTGTTTTCCCACAAGAACCACTCGGCTGATCCTTCTTCAATATGCCCTGCACCAACATGCAGTGTTTCCTTGATTGAATTAGCTCTCACATCAATATTTGTGTCTAGAGCCTTTGCATTGAGGGCTATCTGAAAACGGCTGTGGCGCTGAAGTTGCCTGAGAATGTGGAGTTGGTGTCATGTGAAACCCGCATGTGGAGCATTCATTTGTGTGGGATGCTCACCAAGCTTCATTTCAGTCCTAGGCACTCAAAGGGCTCTAAGCCTAGAGTGTGAAAACTGAGTTTCCTTGAGAGCTGCTTGGAAGCCTGATGGTGTGTGAAGTTAGTGAGCCAAATGGAGTTGTTCTCCCACAAGAACCACTCGGCTGATCCTTCTTCAATATGCCCTTCACCAACATGCAGTGTTTCCTTGATTGAATTAGCTCTCACACCAATATTTGTGTCTAGAGCCTTTGCATTGAGGGCTATGTGAAAATGGCTGTGGCGCTGAAGTTGCCTGTGAATGTGGAGTTGGTGGCATGGGAAACCCGCATGTGGAGCATTCGTTTGTGTGGGATGCTCACCAAGATTCATTTCAGTCCTAGGCACTCAAAGGGCACTAAGCCTAGAGTGTGAAAACTGAGTTTCCTTGAGAGCTGCTTGGAAGCCTGATGGTGTGTGAAGTTAGTGAGCCAAATGCAGTTGTTCTCCCACAAGAACCACTCGACTGATCCTTCTTCAATATGCCCTGCACCAACATGCAGTGTTTCCTTGATTGAATTAGCTCTCACACGAATATTTGCGTCTAGAGTCTTTGCATTGAGGGCTATCTGAAAACGGCTGTGGCGCTGAAGTTGCCTGTGAATGTGGAGTTGGTGGCATGTGAAACCCGCATATGGAGCATTCGTTTGTGTGGGATGATCACCAAGCTTCTTTTCAGTCCTAGGCACTCAAAGGGCACTAAGCCTAGAGTGTGAAAACTGAGTTTCCTTGAGAGCTGCTTGGAAGCCTGATGGTGTGTGAAGTTAGTGAGTCAAATGGAGTTGTTTTCCCACAAGAACCTCTTGTCTGATCCTTCTTCAATATGCCCTTCACCAACATGCAGTGTTTCCTTGATTGAATTCGCTGTCACACCAATATTTGCGTCTAGAACCTTTGCAATGAGGGCTATCTGAAAATGGCTGTGGCGCTGAAGTTGCCTGTGAATGTGGAGTTGGTGGCATGTGAAACCCGCATGTGGAGCATTTGTTTGTGTGGGATGCTCTACCAGTTTCATTCCTAGATAATGCACTCAAAGGGCACTAAGCATAGAGTGTGAAAACTGAGTTTCCTTGAGAGCTGCTTGGAAGCCTGATGGTGTGTGAAGTTAGTGAGCCAAATGGAGTTGTTCTCCCACAAGAACCACTCGGCTGATCCTTCTTCAATATGTCCTTCACCAACATGCAGTGTTTCCTTGATTGAATTAGCTCTCACACCAATGTTTGCGTCTAGAGCCTTTGCATTGAGGGCTATCTGAAAACGGCTGTGGCGCTGAAGTTGCCTGTGAATGTGGAGTTGGTGGCATGTGAAACCGCATGTGGAGCATTCGTTTGTGTGGGATGCTCTACCAGGTTCATTCCTAGATAATGCACTCAAAGGGCACTAAGCATAGAGTGTGAAAACTGAGATTCCTTGAAGCTGCTTGGAAGCCTGATGGTGTGTGAAGTTAATGAGACAAATGTAGTTGTTCTCCCACAAGAACCACTCGGCTGATCCTTCTTCAATATGCCCTTCACCAACATGCAGTGTTTCCTTGATTGAATTAGCTCTCACACCAATATTTGCGTCTAGAGCCTTTGCATTGAGGGCTATGTGAAAACGGCTGTGGCGCTGAAGTTGCCTGTGAATGTGGAGTTGGTGGCATGTGAAACCGCATGTGGAGCATTCGTTTGTGTGGGATGCTCACCAAGCTTCATTTCAGTTGTAGGCCCTCAAAGGGCACTAAGCATAAAGTGTGAAAACTGAGTTTCCTTGAGAGCTGCTTGGAAGCCTGATGGTGTGTGAAGTTAGTGAGCCAAATGGAGTTGTTTTCCCACAAGAGCCACTCGGCTGATCCTTCTTCAATATGCCCTTCACCAACATGCAGTGTTTCCTTGATTGAATTAGCTCTTACACCAATATTTGCGTCTAGAGCCTTTGCATTGAGGGCTATCTGAAAACGGCTGTGGCGCTGAAGTTGCCTGTGAATGTGGAGTTGGTGGCATGTGAAACCCGCATGTGGAGCATTCGTTTTTGTGGGATGCTCACCAAGCTTCATTTCAGTCCTAGGCACTCAAAGGGCACTAAGCCTAGAGTGTGAAAACTGAGTTTCCTTGAGAGCTGCTTGGAAGCCTGATGGTGTGTGAAGTTAATGAGCCAAATGGAGTTGTTCTCCCACAAGAACCACTCGGCTGATCCTTCTTCAATATGCCCTGCACCAACATGCACTGTTTCCTTGATTGAATTAGCTCTCACACCAACATTTGCGTCTAGAGCCTTTGCATTGAGGGCTATCTGAAAACGGCTGTGGCGCTGAAGTTGCCTGAGAATGTGGAGTTGGTGGCATGTGAAACCCGCATGTGGAGCATTCGTTTGTGTGGGATGCTCTACCAGGTTCATTCCTAGATAATGCACTCAAAGGGCACTAAGCCTAGAGTGTGAAAACTGAGTTTCCTTGAGAGCTGCTTGGAAGCCTGATGGTGTGTGAAGTTAGTGAGCCAAATGGAGTTGTTCTCCCACAAGAACCACTCAGCTGATCCTTCTTCAATATGCCCTTCACCAAAATGCAGTGTTTCCTTGATTGAATTAGCTCTTACACCAATATTTGCATCTAGAGCCTTTGCATTGAGGGCTATGTGAAAACGGCTGTGGCGCTGAAGTTGCCTGTGAATGTGGAGTTGGTGGCATGTGAAACCCGCATGTGGAGCATTCGTTTGTGTGGGATGCTCACCAAGCTTCATTTCAGTCCTAGGCCCTCAAAGGGCACTAAGCCTAGAGTGTGAAAACTGAGTTTCCTTGAGAGCTGCTTGGAAGCCTGATGGTGTGTGAAGTTAGTGAGCCAAATGGAGTTGTTCTCCCAGAAGAACCACTCGGCTGATCCTTCTTCAATATGCCCTTCACCAACATGCAGTGTTTCCTTGATTGAATTAGCTCTCACACCAATATTTGCGTCTAGAGCCTTTGCATTGAGGGCTATCTGAAAACGGCTGTGGCGCTGAAGTTGCCTGTGAATGTGGAGTTGGTGGCATGTGAAACCCGCATGTGGAGCATTCGTTTGTGTGGGGTGCTCTCCAAGCTTCATTTCAGTCCTAGGCACTCAAAGGGCACTAAGCATAGAGTGTGAAAACTGAGTTTCCTTGAGAGCTGCTTGGAAGCCTGATGGTGTGTGAAGTTAATGAGCCAAATGGAGTTGTTCTCCCACAAGAACCACTCGGCTGATCCTTCTTCAATATGCCCTGCACCAACATGCAGTGTTTCCTTGATTGAATTAGCTCTCACACCAATATTTGCGTCTAGAGCCTTTGCATTGAGGGCTATGTGAAAATGGCTGTGGCGCTGAAGTTGCCTGAGAATGTGGAGTTGGTGGCATGTGAAACCCGCATATGGAGCATTCGTTTGTGTGGGATGCTCACCAAGCTTCATTTCAGTCCTAGGCACTCAAAGGGCACTAAGCCTAGAGTGTGAAAACTGAGTTTCCTTGAGAGCTGCTTTGAAGCCTGATGGTGTGTGAAGTTAGTGTGCCAAATGGAGTTGTTCTGCCGCAAGAACCACTCGGCTGATCCTTCTTCAATATGCCCTTCACCAACATGCAGTGTTTCCTTGATTGAATTAGCTCTCACACCAATATTTGCGTCTAGAGCCTTTGCATTGAGGGCTATGTGAAAATGGCTGTGGCGCTGAAGTTGCCTGAGAATGTGGAGTTGGTGGCATGGGAAACCGCATGTGGAGCATTTGTTTGTGTGGGATGCTCTACCAGGTTCATTCCTAGATAATGCACGGAAAGGGCTCTAAGCCTAGAGTGTGAAAACTGAGTTTCCTTGAGAGCTGCTTGGAAGCCTGATGGTGTGTGAAGTTAGTGAGCCCAATGGAGTTGTTCTCCCACAAGAACCACTCGGCTGATCGTTCTTCAATATGCCCTTCACCAACATGCAGTGTTTCCTTGATTGAATTAGCTCTCACACCAATATTTGCGTCTAGAGGTTTTGCATTGAGGGCTATCTGAAAACGGCTGTGGCGCTGAAGTTGCCTGTGAATGTGGAGTTGGTGGCATGTGAAACCCGCATGTGGAGCATTTTATGTGTGGGATGCTCTACCAGGTTCATTCCTAGATAATGCACTCAAAGGGCACTAAGCCTAGAGTGTGAAAACTGAGTTTCCTTGAGAGCTGCTTGGAAGCCGGATGGTGTGTGAAGTTAGTGTGCCAAATGGAGTTGTTCTCCCACAAGAACCACTCGGCTAATCCTTCTTCAATATGCCCTTCACCAACATGCAGTGTTTCCTTGATTGAATTAGCTCTCACACCAATATTTGCGTCTAGAACCTTTGCATTGAGGGCTATGTGAAAACGGCTGTGGCGCTGAAGTTGCCTGTGAATGTGGAGTTGGTGGCATGTGAAACCCGCATGTGGAGCATTCGTTTGTGTGGGATGCTCACCAAGCTTCATTTCAGTCCTAGGCACTCAAAGGGCACTAAGCCTAGAGTGTGAAAACTGAGTTTCCTTGAGAGCTGCTTGGAAGCCTGATGGTGTGTGACGTTAGTGAGCCAAATGGAGTTGTTCTCCCACAAGAACCACTCGACTGATTCTTCTTCAATATGCCCTTCACCAACATGCAATGTTTCCTTGATTGAATTAGCTCTCACACCAATATTTGCGTCTAGAGCCTTTGCATTGAGGGCTATCTGAAAACACCTGTGGCGCTGCAGTTGCCTGTGAATGTGGAGTTGGTGGCATGTGAAACCCGCATGTGGAGCATTCGTTTGTGTGGGATGCTCTACCAGGTTCATTCCTAGATAATGCACTCAAAGGGCACTAAGCATAGAGTGTGAAAACTGAGTTTCCTTGAGAGCTGCTTGGAAGCCTGATGGTGTGTGAAGTTAGTGAGCCAAATGGAGTTGTTCTCCCACAAGAACCACTCGGCTGATCCTTCTTCAATATGCCCTAGACCAAAATGCAGTGTTTCCTTTATTGAATTAGCTCTCACACCAATATTTGCATCTAGAGCCTTTGCATTGAGGGCTATGTGAAAACGGCTGTGGCGCTGAAGTTGCCTGAGAATGTGGAGTTGGTGGCATGTGAAACCCGCATGTGGAGCATTCGTTTGTGTGGGATGCTCACCAAGCTTCATTTCAGTCCTAGGCCCTCAAAAGACACTAATCCTAGAGTGTGAAAACTGAGTTTCCTTGAGAGCTGCTTGGAAGCCTGATGGTGTGTGAAGTTAGTGAGCCAAATGGAGTTGTTCTCCCAGAAGAACCACTCGGCTGATCCTTCTTCAATATGCCCTTCACCAACATGCAGTGTTTCCTTGATTGAATTAGCTCTCACACCAATATTTGCGTCTAGAGCCTTTGCATTGAGGGCTATCTGAAAACGGCTGTGGCGCTGAAGTTGCCTGTGAATGTGGAGTTGGTGGCATGTGAAACCCGCATGTGGAGCATTCCTTTGTGTGGGGTGCTCTCCAAGCTTCATTTCAGTCCTAGGCCGTCAAAGGGCACTAAGCCTAGAGTGTGAAAACTGAATTTCCTTGAGAGCTGCTTGGAAGCCTGATGGTGTGTGAAGTTAGTGAGCCAAATGGAGTTGTTCTCCCACAAGAACCACTCGGCTGATCCTTCTTCAATATGCCCTGCACCAACATGCAGTGTTTCCTTGATTGAATTAGCTCTCACAACAATGTTTGCGTCTAGAGCCTTTGCATTGAGGGCTATCTGAAAACGGCTTTGGCGCTGAAGTTGCCTGTGAATGTGGAGTTGATGGCATGTGAAACCGCATGTGGAGCATTCGTTTGTGTGGGATGCTCTACCAGGTTCATTCCTAGATAATGCACTCAAAGGGCACTAAGCATAGAGTGTGAAAACTGAGTTTCCTTGAGAGCTGCTTGGAAGCCTGATGCTGTGTGAAGTTAGTGAGCCAAATGGAGTTGTTCTCCCACAAGAACCACTCGGCTGATTTTTCTTCAATATGCTTTTCACCAACATGCTGTGTTTACTTGATTGAATTAGCTCTCACACCAATATTTCGGTCTAGTGATTTGCATTGAGGGCTATCTGAAAACGGCTGTGGCGCTGAAGTTGTCTGTGAATGTGGAGTTGGTGGCATGGGAAACCGCATGTGGAGCATTCGTTTGTGTGGGATGCTCTACCAGGTTCATTCCTAGATAATGCACGGAAAGGGCTCTAAGCCTAGAGTGTGAAAACTGAGTTTCCTTGAGAGCTGCTTGGAAGCCTGATGGTGTGTGAAGTTAGTGTGCGCAATGGAGTTGTTCTCCCACAAGAACCACTCGGCTGATCCTTCTTCAATATGCCCTTCACCAACATGCAGTGTTTCCTTGATTGAATTAGCTCTCACACCAATATTTGCGTCTAGAACCTTTGCATTGAGGGTATCTGAAAACGGCTGTGGCGCTGAAGTTGCCTGAGAATGTGGAGTTGGTGGCATGTGAAACCCGCATGTGCAGCATTTTATGTGTGCGATGCTCTACCAGGTTCATTCCTAGATAATGCACTCAAAGGGCACTAAGCCTAGAGTGTGAAAACTGAGTTTCCTTGAGAGCTGCTTGGAAGCCAGATGGTGTGAGAAGTTAGTGAGCCAAATGGAGTTGTTCTCCCACAAGAACCACTCGGCTGATCCTTCTTCAATATGCCCTTCACCAACATGCAGTGTTTCCTTGATTGAATTAGCTCTCACACCAATATTTACGTCTAGATCCTTTGCATTGAGGGCTATCTGAAAACGGCTTTGGCGCTGAAGTTGCATGTGAATGTGGAGTTGGTGGCATGGGAAACCGCATGTGGAGCATTCGTTTGTGTGGGATGCTCTACCAGGTTCATTCCTAGATAATGCACGGAAAGGGCTCTAAGCCTAGAGTCTGAAAACTGAGTTTCCTTGAGAGCTGCTTGGATGCCTGATGGTGTGTGAAGTTAGTGAGCCCAATGGAGTTGTTCTCCCACAAGAACCACTCGGCTGATCCTTCTTCAATATGCCCTTCACCAACATGCAGTGTTTCCTTGATTGAATTAGCTCTCACACCAATATTTGCGTCTAGAGGTTTTGCATTGAGGGCTATCTGAAAACGGCTGTGGCGCTGAAGTTGCCTGTGAATGTGGAGTTGGTGGCATGTGAAACCCGCATGTGGAGCATTTTATGTGTGGGATGCTCTACCAGGTTCATTCCTAGATAATGCACTCAAAGGGCACTAAGCCTAGAGTGTGAAAACTGAGTTTCCTTGAGAGCTGCTTGGAAGCCGGATGGTGTGTGAAGTTAGTGTGCCAAATGGAGTTGTTCTCCCACAAGAACCACTCGGCTGATCCTTCTTCAATATGCCCTTCACCAACATGCAGTGTTTCCTTGATTGAATTAGCTCTCACACCAATATTTGCGTCTAGAACCTTTGCATTGAGGGCTATGTGAAAACGGCTGTGGCGCTGAAGTTGCCTGTGAATGTGGAGTTGGTGGCATGTGAAACCCGCATGTGGAGCATTCGTTTGTGTGGGATGCTCACCAAGCTTCATTTCAGTCCTAGGCACTCAAAGGGCACTAAGCCTAGAGTGTGAAAACTGAGTTTCCTTGAGAGCTGCTTGGAAGCCTGATGGTGTGTGACGTTAGTGAGTCAAATGGAGTTGTTCTCCCACAAGAACCACTCGGCTGATTCTTCTTCAATATGCCCTTCACCAACATGCAGTGTTTCCTTGATTGAATTAGCTCTCACACCAATATTTGCGTCTAGAGCCTTTGCATTGAGGGCTATCTGAAAACACCTGTGGCGCTGCAGTTGCCTGTGAATGTGGAGTTGGTGGCATGTGAAACCCGCATGTGGAGCATTCGTTTGTGTGGGATGCTCTACCAGGTTCATTCCTAGATAATGCACTCAAAGGGCACTAATCCTAGAGTGTGAAAACTGAGTTTCCTTGAGAGCTGCTTGGAAGCCTGATGGTGTGTGAAGTTAGTGAGCCAAATGGAGTTGTTCTCCCACAAGAACCACTCGGCTGATCCTTCTTCAATATGCCCTTCACCAAAATGCAGTGTTTCCTTGATTGAATTAGCTCTCACACCAATATTTGCATCTAGAGCCTTTGCATTGAGGGCTATGTGAAAACGGCTGTTTCGCTGAAGTTGCCTGAGAATGTGGAGTTGGTGGCATGTGAAACCCGCATGTGGAGCATTCGTTTGTGTGGGATGCTCACCAAACTTCATTTCAGTCCTAGGCCCTCAAAAGGCAATAAGCCTAGAGTGTGAAAACTGAGTTTCCTTGAGAGCTGCTTGGAAGCCTGATGGTGTGTGAAGTTAGTGAGCCAAATGGAGTTGTTCTCCCACAAGAACCACTCGGCTGATCCTTCTTCAATATGCCCTGCACCAACATGCAGTGTTTCCTTGATTGAATTAGCTCTCACACCAATATTTGTGTCTGGAGCCTTTGCATTGAGGGCTATCTGAAAACGGCTGTGGCGCTGAAGTTGCCTGTGAATGTGGAGTTGGTGGCATGTGAAACCCGCATGTGGAGCATTCGTTTGTGTGGGATGCTCTACCAGGTTCATTCCTAGATAATGCACTCAAAGGGCACTAAGCATAGAGTGTGGAAACTGAGTTTCCTTGAGAGATGCTTGGAAGCCTGATGCTGTGTGAAGTTAGTGAGCCAAATGGAGTTGTTCTGCCGCAAGAACCACTCGGCTGATCCTTCTTCAATATACCCTTCACCATCATGCAGTGTTTCCTTGATTGAATTAGCTCTCACACCAATATTTGCGTCTAGAGCCTTTGCATTGAGGGCTATCTGAAAACGACTGTGGCGCTGAAGTTGCCTGAGAATGTGGAGTTGGTGGCATGTGAAACCCGCATGTGGAGCATTCGTTTGTGTGGGATGCTCTACCAGGTTCATTCCTAGATAATGCACTCAAAGGGCACTAAGCCTAGAGTGTGAAAACTGAGTTTCCTTGAGAGCTGCTTGGAAGCCGGATGGTGTGTGAAGTTAGTGTGCCAAATGGAGTTGTTCTCCCACAAGAACCACTCGGCTGATCCTTCTTTAATATGCCCTTCACCAACATGCAGTGTTTCCTTGATTGAATTAGCTCTCACACCAATATTTGCGGCTAGAACCTTTGAATTGAGGGCTATCTGAAAACGGCTGTGGCGCTGAAGTTGCCTGTGAATGTGGAGTTCGTGGCATGTGAAACCCGCATGTGGAGCATTCGTTTGTGTGGGATGCTCACCAAGCTTCATTTCAGTCCTAGGCATTCAAAGGGCACTAAGCCTAGAGTGTGAAAACTGAGTTTCCTTGAGAGCTGCTTGGAAGCCGGATGGTGTGTGAAGTTAGTGAGCCAAATGGAGTTGTTCTCCCACAAGAACCACTCGGCTGATCCTTCTTCAATATGCGCTTCACAAACATGCAGTTTTTCCTTGATTGAATTAGCTCTCACACCAATATTTGCGTCTAGAGCCTTTGCATTGAGGGCTATCTGAAAACAGCTGTGGCGCTGCAGTTGCCTGTGAATGTGGAGTTGGTGGCATGTGAAACCCGCATGTGGAGCATTCGTTTGTGTGGGATGCTCTACCAGGTTCATTCCTACATAATGCACTCAAAGGACACTAAGCCTAGAGTGTGAAAACTGAGTTTTCTTGAGAGCTGCTTGGAAGCCTGATGGTGTGTGAAGTTAGTGACCCAAATGGAGTTGTTCTCCCACAAGAACAACTCTGCTGATTTTTCTTCAATATGCCTTTCACCAACATGCTGTGTTTACTTGATTGAATTAGCTCTCACACCAATATTTGTGTCTAGTGCCTTTGCATTGAGGGCTATCTGAAAACGGCTGTGGCGCTGAAGTTGCCTGTGAATGTGAAGTTAGTGTCATGGAAACCGCATGTGGAGCATTCGTTTGTGTGGGATGCTCTACCAGGTTCATTCCTAGATAATGCACGGAAAGGGCTCTAAGCCTAGAGTGTGAAAACTGAGTTTCCTTGAGAGCTGCTTGGAAGCCTGATACTGTGTGAAGTTAGTGAGCCCAATGGAGTTGTTCTCCCACAAGAACCACTCGGCTGATCCTTCTTCAATATGCCCTTCACCAACATGCAGTGTTTCCTTGATTGAATTAGCTCTCACACCAATATTTGCGTCTAGAACCTTTTGCTGTGAGGGTATCTGAAAACTGCTGTGGCGCTGAAGTTGCCTGAGAATGTGGAGTTGGTGGCATGTGAAACCCGCATGTGGAGCATTTTATGTGTGGGATGCTCTACCAGGTTCATTCCTAGATAATGCACTCAAAGGGCACTAAGCATAGAGTGTGAAAACTGAGTTTCCTTGAGAGCTGCTTGGAAGCCGGATGGTGTGTGAAGTTAGTGTGAGAAATGGAGTTGTTCTCCCACAAGAACCACTCGGCTGATCCTTCTTCAATATGCCCTTCACCAACATGCAGTGTTTCCTTGATTGAATTAGCTCTCACACCAATATTTGCGTCTAGAGCCTTTGCATTGAGGGCTATCTGAAAACAGCTGTGGCGCTGCAGTTGCCTGTGAATGTGGAGTTGGTGGCATGTGAAACCCGCATGTGGAGCATTCGTTTGTGTGGGATGCTCTACCAGGTTCATTCCTAGATAATGCACGGAAAGGGCTCTAAGCCTAGAGTGTGAAAACTGAGTTTCCTTGAGAGCTGCTTGGAAGCCTGATGGTGTGTGAAGTTAGTGAGCCCAATGGAGTTGTTCTCCCACAAGAACCACTCGGCTGATCCTTCTTCAATATGCCCTTCACCAACATGCAGTGTTTCCTTGATTGAATTAGCTCTCACACCAATATTTGCGTCTAGAGGCTTTGCATTGAGGGCTATCTGAAAACGGCTGTGGCGCTGAAGTTGCCTGTGAATGTGGAGTTGGTGGCATGTGAAACCCGCATGTGGAGCATTCGTTTGTGTGGGATGCTCTACCAGGTTCATTCCTAGATAATGCACTCAAAGGGCACTAAGCCTAGAGTGTGAAAACTGAGTTTCCTTGAGAGCTGCTTGGAAGCCGGATGGTGTGTGAAGTTAGTGTGCCAAATGGAGTTGTTCTCCCACAAGAACCACTCGGCTGATCCTTCTTCAATATGCCCTTCACCAACATGCAGTGTTTCCTTGATTGAATTAGCTCTCACACCAATATTTACGTCTAGAACCTTTGCATTGAGGGCTATGTGAAAACGGCTATGGCGCTGAAGTTGCCTGTGAATGTGGAGTTGGTGGCATGTGAAACCCGCATGTGGAGCATTCGTTTGTGTGGGATGCTCACCAAGCTTCATTTCAGTCCTAGGCACTCAAAGGGCACTAAGCCTAGAGTGTGAAAACTGAGTTTCCTTGAGAGCTGCATGGAAGCCTGATGGTGTGTGACGTTAGTGAGTCAAATGGAGTTGTTCTCCCACAAGAACCACTCGGCTGATTCTTCTTCAATATGCCCTTCACCAACATGCAGTGTTTCCTTGATTGAATTAGCTCTCACACCAATATTTGCGTCTAGAGCCTTTGCATTGAGGGCTATCTGAAAACAGCTGTGGCGCTGCAGTTGCCTGTGAATGTGGAGTTGGTGGCATGTGAAACCCGCATGTGGAGCATTCGTTTGTGTGGGATGCTCTACCAGGTTCATTCCTAGATAATGCACTCAAAGGGCACTAATCCTAGAGTGTGAAAACTGAGTTTCCTTGAGAGCTGCTTGGAAGCCTGATGGTGTGTGAAGTTAGTGAGCCAAATGGAGTTGTTCTCCCACAAGAACCACTCGGCTGATCCTTCTTCAATATGCCCTTCACCAAAATGCAGTGTTTCCTTGATTGAATTAGCTCTCACACCAATATTTGCATCTAGAGCCTTTGCATTGAGGGCTATGTGAAAACGGCTGTGGCGCTGATGTTGCCTGAGAATGTGGAGTTGGTGGCATGTGAAACCCGCATGTGGAGCATTCGTTTGTGTGGGATGCTCACCAAACTTCATTTCAGTCCTAGGCCCTCAAAAGGCACTAAGCCTAGAGTGTGAAAACTGAGTTTCCTTGAGAGCTGCTTGGAAGCCTGATGGTGTGTGAAGTTAGTGAGCCAAATGGAGTTGTTCTCCCACAAGAACCACTCGGCTGATCCTTCTTCAATATGCCCTTCACCAACATGCAGTGTTTCCTTGATTGAATTAGCTCTCACACCAATATTTGCGTCTAGAGCCTTTGCATTGAGGGCTATCTGAAAACAGCTGTGGCGCTGCAGTTGCCTGTGAATGTGGAGTTGGTGGCATGTGAAACCCGCATGTGGAGCATTCGTTTGTGTGGGATGCTCTACCAGGTTCATTCCTAGATAATGCACTCAAAGGGCACTAAGCATAGAGTGTGAAAACTGAGTTTCCTTGAGAGCTGCTTGGAAGGCTGATGGTGTGTGAAGTTAGTGAGCCAAATGGAGTTGTTCTCCCACAAGAACCACTTGGCTGATCCTTCTTCAATATGCCCTTCACCAACATGCAGTGTTTCCTTGATTGAATTAGCTCTCACACCAATATTTGTGTCTAGAGCCTTTGCATTGAGGGCTATGTGAAAATGGCTGTCGCGATGAAGTTGCCTGAGAATGTGGAGTTGGTGACATGTGAAACCCGCATGTGGAGCATTTGTTTGTGTGGGATGCTCACCAAGCTTCATTTCAGTCCTAGGCACTGAAAGGGCACTAAGCCTAGAGTGTGAAAACTGAATTTCCTTGAGAGCTGCTTGGAAGCCTGATGGTGTGTGAAGTTAGTGAGCCCAATGGAGTTGTTCTCCCACAAGAACCACTCGGCTGATCCTTCTTCAATATGCCCTTCACCAACATGCAGTGTTTCCTTGATTGAATTAACTCTCACAACAATGTTTGTGTCTAGAGCCTTTGCATTGAGGGCTATCTGAAAACGGCTGTGGCGCTGAAGTTGCCTGTGAATGTGGAGTTGGTGGCATGGGAAACCCGCATGTGGAACATTTTATGTGTGGGATGCTCTACCAGGTTCATTCCTAGATAATGCACTCAAAGGGCACTAAGCCTAGAGTGTGAAAACTGAGTTTCCTTGAGAGCTGCTTGGAAGCCTGATGGTGTGTGAAGTTAGTGTGCCAAATGGAGTTGTTCTCCCACAAGAACCACTCGGCTGATCCTTCTTCAATATGCCCTTCGTCAACATGCAGTGTTTCCTTGATTGAATTAACTCTCACACCAATATTTGCGTCTAGAACCTTTGCATTGAGGGCTATCTGAAAACGGCTGTGGCGCTGAAGTTACCTGTGAATGTGGAGTTGGTGGCATGGGAAACCCGCATGTGGAGCATTCATTTGTGTGGGATGCTCTACCAGTTTCATTCCTAGATAATGCACTCAAAGGGCACTAAGCCTAGAGTGTGAAAACTGAGTTTCCTTGAGAGCTGCTTGGAAGCCTGATGGTGTGTGAAGTTAGTGTGCCAAATGGAGTTGTTCTCCCACAAGAACCACTCGGCTGATCCTTCTTCAATATGCCCTTCACCAACATGCAGTGTTTCCTTGATTGAATTAGCTCTCACACCAATATTTGTTTGCAGACCGTTTGATATGTGGGCTATCTGAAAACGGCTGTGACGCTGAAGTTGCCTGTGAATGTGGAGTTGGTGGCATGTGAAACCCGCATGTGGAGCATTCGTTTGTGTGGGATGCTCTACCAGGTTCATTCCTAGATAATGCACTCAAAGGGCACTAAGCATAGAGTGTGAAAACTGAGTTTCCTTGAGAGCTGCTTGGAAGCCTGATGGTGTGTGAAGTTAGTGTGAGAAATGGAGTTGTTCTCCCACAAGAACCACTCGACTGATCCTTCTACTATATGCCCTTCACCAACATGCAGTGTTTCCTTGATTGAATTAGCTCTCACACCAATATTTGCGTCTAGAGCCTTTGCATTGAGGGCTATCTGAAAACGGCTGTGGCGCTGAAGTTGCCTGTGAATGTACAGTTGGTGGCATGTGAAACCCGCATGTGGAGCATTCGTTTGTGTGGGATGCTCTACCAGGTTCATTCCTAGATAATGCACTCAAAGGGCACTAAGCATAGAGTGTGAAAACTGAGTTTCCTTAAGAGCTGCTTGGAAGCCTGATGGTGTGTGAAGTTAGTGTGCCAAATGGAGTTGTTCTCCTACAAGAACCACTCGGCTGATCCTTCTTCAATATGCCCTTCACCAACATGCAGTGTTTCCTTGATTGAATTAGCTCTCACACCAACATTTGTGTCTAGAGCCTTTGCATTGAGGGCTATCTGAAAACGGCTGTGGCACTGAAGTTGCCTGAGAATGTGGAGTTGGTGGCATGTGAAACCCGCATGTGGAGCATTCGTTTGTGTGGGATGCTCTACCAGGTTCATTCCTAGATAGTGCACTCAAAGGGCACTAAGCATAGAGTGTGAAAACTGAGTTTCCTTGAGAGCTGCTTGGGAGTCTGATGCTGTGTGAAGTTAGTGAGCCAAATGGAGTTGTTCTCCCACAAGAACCACTCTGCTGATCCTTCTTCAATATGCCCTTCACCAACATGCAGTGTTTCCTTGATTGAATTAGCTCTCACACCAATATTTGCGTCTAGAGCCTTTGCATTGAGGGCTATCTGAAAACGGCTTTGGCGCTGAAGTTGCCTGTGAATGTGGAGTTGGCGGCATGTGAAACCCGCATGTGGAGCATTCGTTTGTGTGGGTTGCTCACCAAGCTTCATTTCAGTCCTAGGCACTCAAAGGGCACTAAGCCTAGAGTGTGAAAACTGAGTTTCCTTGAGAGTTGCTTGGAAGCCTGATGGTGTGTGAAGTTAGTGAGCCAAATGGAGTTGTTCTCCCACAAGAACCACTCGGCTGATCCTTCTTCAATATGCCCTTCACCAACATGCAGTGTTTCCTTGATTGAATTAGCTCTCACACCAATATTTGTGTGCAGACCGTTTGAATTGAGGGCTATCTGAAAACGGCTGTGGCGCTGAAGTTGTCTGTGAATGTGGAGTTGGTGGCATGTGAAACCCGCATGTGGAGCATTCGTTTGTGTGGGATGCTCTGCCAGGTTCATTCCTAGATAATGCACGGAAAGGGCACTAAGCCTAGAGTGTGAAAACTGAGTTTCCTTGAGAGCTGCTTGGAAGCCTGATGGTGTGTGAAGTTAGTGAGCCCAATGGAGTTGTTCTCCCACAAGAACCACTCGACTGATCCTTCTACTATATGCCCTTCACCAACATGCAGTGTTTCCTTGATTGAATTAGCTCTCACACCAATATTTGCGTCTAGAGCCTTTGCATTGAGGGCTATCTGAAAACGGCTGGGGCGCTGAAGTTGCCTGTGAATGTGGAGTTGGTGGCATGTGAAACCCGCATGTGGAGCATTCGTTTGTGTGGGATGCTCTACCAGGTTCATTCCTAGATAATGCACTCAAAGGGCACTAAGCCTAGAGTGTGAAAACTGAGTTTCCTTGAGAGCTGCTTGGAAGCCTGATGGTGTGTGAAGTTAGTGTGCCAAATGGAGTTGTTCTCCCTCAAGAACCACTCGGCTGATCCTTCTTCAATATGCCCTTCGCCAACATGCAGTGTTTCCTTGATTGAATTAGCTCTCACACCAATATTTGCGTCTAGAACCTTTGCATTGAGGGCTATCTGAAAACGGCTGTGGCGCTGAAGTTACCTGTGAATGTGGAGTTGGTGGCATGGGAAACCCGCATGTGGAGCATTCGTTTGTGTGGGATGCTCTACCAGGTTCATTCCTAGATAATGCACTCAAAGGGCACTAAGCCTAGAGTGTGAAAACTGAGTTTCCTTGAGAGCTGCTTGGAAGCCTGATGGTGTGTGAAGTTAGTGTGCCAAATGGAGTTGTTCTCCCACAAGAACCAATCGGCTGATCCTTCTTCAATATGCCCTTCACCAACATGCAGTGTTTCCTTGATTGAATTAGCTCTCACACCAATATTTGTTTGCAGACCGTTTGAATTGTGGGCTATCTGAAAACGGCTGTGACGCTGAAGTTGCCTGTGAATGTGGAGTTGGTGGCATGTGAAACCCGCATGTGGAGCATTCGTTTGTGTGGGATGCTCTACCAGGTTCATTCCTAGATAATGCACTCAAAGGGCACTAAGCATAGAGTGTGAAAACTGAGTTTCCTTGAGAGCTGCTTGGAAGCCTGATGGTGTGTGAAGTTAGTGTGAGAAATGGAGTTGTTCTCCCACAAGAACCACTCGACTGATCCTTCTACTATATGCCCTTCACCAACATGCAGTGTTTCCTTGATTGAATTAGCTCTCACACCAATATTTGCGTCTAGAGCCTTTGCATTGAGGGCTATCTGAAAACGGCTGTGGCGCTGAAGTTGCCTGTGAATGTACAGTTGGTGGCATGTGAAACCCGCATGTGGAGCATTCGTTTGTGTGGGATGCTCTACCAGGTTCATTCCTAGATAATGCACTCAAAGGGCACTAAGCATAGAGTGTGAAAACTGAGTTTCCTTGAGAGCTGCTTGGAAGCCTGATGGTGTGTGAAGTTAGTGAGCCAAATGGAGTTGTTCTCCCACAAGAACCACTCGGCTGATCCTTCTTCAATATGCCCTTCACCAAAATGCAGTGTTTCCTTGATTGAATTAGCTCTCACACCAATATTTGCATCTAGAGCCTTTGCATTGAGGGCTATGTGAAAACGGCTGTGGCGCTGAAGTTGCCTGAGAATGTGGAGTTGGTGGCATGTGAAACCCGCATGTGGAGCATTCGTTTGTGTGGGATGCTCACCAAACTTCATTTCAGTCCTAGGCCCTCAAAAGGCACTAAGCCTAGAGTGTGAAAACTGAGTTTCCTTGAGAGCTGCTTGGAAGCCTGATGGTGTGTGAAGTTAGTGAGCCAAATGGAGTTGTTCTCCCACAAGAACCACTCGGCTGATCCTTCTTCAATATGCCCTTCACCAACATGCAGTGTTTCCTTGATTGAATTAGCTCTCACACCAATATTTGCGTCTAGAGCCTTTGCATTGAGGGCTATCTGAAAACAGCTGTGGCGCTGCAGTTGCCTGTGAATGTGGAGTTGGTGGCATGTGAAACCCGCATGTGGAGCATTCGTTTGTGTGGGATGCTCTACCAGGTTCATTCCTAGATAATGCACTCAAAGGGCACTAAGCATAGAGTGTGAAAACTGAGTTTCCTTGAGAGCTGCTTGGAAGACGGATGGTGTGTGAAGTTAGTGAGCCAAATGGAGTTGTTCTCCCAGAAGAACCACTCGGCTGATCCTTCTTCAATATGCCCTTCACCAACATGCAGTGTTTCCTTGATTGAATTAACTCTCACAACAATGTTTGCGTCTAGAGCCTTTGCATTGAGGGCTATCTGAAAACGGCTGTGGCGCTGAAGTTGCCTGTGAATGTGGAGTTGGTGGCATGGGAAACTCGCATGTGGAACATTTTATGTGTGGGATGCTCTACCAGGTTCATTCCTAGATAATGCACTCAAAGGGCACTAAGCCTAGAGTGTGAAAACTGAGTTTCCTTGAGAGCTGCTTGGAAGCCTGATGGTGTGTGAAGTTAGTGTGCCAAATGGAGTTGTTCTCCCACAAGAACCACTCGGCTGATCCTTCTTCAATATGCCCTTCGCCAACATGCAGTGTTTCCTTGATTGAATTAGCTCTCACACCAATATTTGCGTCTAGAACCTTTGCATTGAGGGCTATCTGAAAACGGCTGTGGCGCTGAAGTTACCTGTGAATGTGGAGTTGGTGGCATGGGAAACCCGCATGTGGAGCATTCGTTTGTGTGGGATGCTCTACCAGGTTCATTCCTAGATAATGCACTCAAAGGGCACTAAGCCTAGAGTGTGAAAACTGAGTTTCCTTGAGAGCTGCTTGGAAGCCTGATGGTGTGTGAAGTTAGTGTGCCAAATGGAGTTGTTCTCCCTCAAGAACCACTCGGCTGATCCTTCTTCAATATGCCCTTCACCAACATGCAGTGTTTCCTTGATTGAATTAGCTCTCACACCAATATTTGTTTGCAGACCGTTTGAATTGTGGGCTATCTGAAAACGGCTGTGACGCTGAAGTTGCCTGTGAATGTGGAGTTGGTGGCATGTGAAACCCGCATGTGGAGCATTCGTTTGTGTGGGATGCTCTACCAGGTTCATTCCTAGATAATGCACTCAAAGGGCACTAAGCATAGAGTGTGAAAACTGAGTTTCCTTGAGAGCTGCTTGGAAGCCTGATGGTGTGTGAAGTTAGTGTGAGAAATGGAGTTGTTCTCCCACAAGAACCACTCGGCTGATCCTTCTACTATATGCCCTTCACCAACATGCAGTGTTTCCTTGATTGAATTAGCTCTCACACCAATATTTGCGTCTAGAGCCTTTGCATTGAGGGCTATCTGAAAACGGCTGTGGCGCTGAAGTTGCCTGAGAATGTGGAGTTGGTGACATGTGAAACCCGCATGTGGAGCATTCGTTTGTGTGGGATGCTCTACCAGGTTCATTCCTAGATAATGCACTCAAAGGGCACTAAGCATAGAGTGTGAAAACTGAGTTTCCTTAAGAGCTGCTTGGAAGCCTGATGGTGTGTGAAGTTAGTGTGCCAAATGGAGTTGTTCTCCTACAAGAACCACTCGGCTGATCCTTCTTCAATATGCCCTTCACCAACATGCAGTGTTTCCTTGATTGAATTAGCTCTCACACCAACATTTGTGTCTAGAGCCTTTGCATTGAGGGCTATCTGAAAACGGCTGTGGCACTGAAGTTTCCTGAGAATGTGGAGTTGGTGGCATGTGAAACCCGCATGTGGAGCATTCGTTTGTGTGGGATGCTCTACCAGGTTCATTCCTAGATAGTGCACTCAAAGGGCACTAAGCATAGAGTGTGAAAACTGAGTTTCCTTGAGAGCTGCTTGGGAGTCTGATGCTGTGTGAAGTTAGTGAGCCAAATGGAGTTGTTCTCCCACAAGAACCACTCGGCTGATCCTTCTTCAATATGCCCTTCACCAACATGCAGTGTTTCCTTGATTGAATTAGCTCTCACACCAATATTTGCGTCTAGAGCCTTTGCATTGAGGGCTATCTGAAAACGGCTTTGTCGCTGAAGTTGCCTGTGAATGTGGAGTTGGCGGCATGTGAAACCCGCATGTGGAGCATTCGTTTGTGTGGGTTGCTCACCAAGCTTCATTTCAGTCCTAGGCACTCAAAGGGCACTAAGCCTAGAGTGTGAAAACTGAGTTTCCTTGAGAGTTGCTTGGAAGCCTGATGGTGTGTGAAGTTAGTGAGCCAAATGGAGTTGTTCTCCCACAAGAACCACTCGTCTAATCCTTCTTCAATATGCCCTTCACCAACATGCAGTGTTTCCTTGATTGAATTAGCTCTCACACCAATATTTGCATCTAGAGCCTTTGCATTGAGGGCTATCTGAAAACGGCTGTGGCGCTGAAGTTGCCTGAGAATGTGGAGTTGGTGGCATGGAAACCCGCATGTGGAGCATTCGTTTGTGTGGGATGCTCTACCAGGTTCATTCCTAGATAATGCACTCAAAGGGCACTAAGCATAGAGTGTGAAAACTGCGTTTCCTTGAGAGCTGCTTGGAAGCCGGATGGTGTGTGAAGTTAGTGAGCCAAATGGAGTTGTTCTCCCAGAAGAACCACTTGGCTGATCCTTCTTCAATATGCCCTTCACCAACATGCAGTGTTTCCTTGATTGAATTAGCTCTCACACCAATATTTGTGTGCAGACCGTTTGAATTGAGGGCTATCTGAAAACGGCTGTGACGCTGAAGTTGCCTGTGAATGTGGAGTTGGTGGCATGTGAAACCCGCATGTGGAGCATTCGTTTGTGTGGGATACTCTGAGAGGTTCATTCCTAGATAATGCACTCAAAGGGCACTAAGCCTAGAGTGTGAAAACTGAGTTTCCTTGAGAGGTGCTTGGAAGCCTGATGGTGTGTGAAGTTAGTGAGCCAAATGGAGTTGTTCTCCCACAAGAACCACTCGACTGATCCTTCTACTATATGCCCTTCACCAACATGCAGTGTTTCCTTGATTGAATTAGCTCTCACACCAATATTTGCGTCTAGAGCCTTTGCATTGAGGGCTATCTGAAAACGGCTGTGGCGCTGAAGTTGCCTGTGAATGTGGAGTTGGTGGCATGTGAAACCAGCATGTGGAGCATTCGTTTGTGTGGGATGCTCTACCAGGTTCATTCCTAGATAATGCACTCAAAGGGCACTAAGCCTAGAGTGTGAAAACTGAGTTTCCTTGAGAGCTGCTTGGAAGCCTGATGGTGGGTGAAGTTAGTGTGCCAAATGGAGTTGTTCTCCTACAAGAACCACTCGGCTGATCCTTCTTCAATATGCCCTTCACCAACATGCAGTGTTTCCTTGATTGAATTAGCTCTCACACCCATATTTGCATCTAGAGCCTTTGCATTGAGGGCTATCTGAAAACGGCTGTGGCGCTGAAGTTGCCTGAGAATGTGGAGTTGGTGGCATGGAAACCCGCATGTGGAGCATTCGTTTGTGTGGGATGCTCTACCAGGTTCATTCCTAGATAATGCACTCAAAGGGCACTAAGCATAGATTGTGAAAACTACGTTTCCTTGAGAGCTGCTTGGAAGCCGGATGGTGTGTGAAGTTAGTGAGCCAAATGGAGTTGTTCTCCCACAAGAACCACTTGGCTGATCCTTCTTCAATATGCCCTTCACCAACATGCAGTGTTTCCTTGATTGAATTAGCTCTCACACCAATATTTGCGTCTAGAGCCTTTGCATTGAGGGCTATCTGAAAACGGCTTTGGCGCTGAAGTTGCCTGTGAATGTGGAGTTGGTGGCATGTGAAACCCGCATGTGGAGCATTCGTTTGTGTGGGATGCTCACTAAGCTTCATTTCAGTCCTAGGCACTCAAAGGGCACTAAGCCTAGAGTGTGAAAACTGAGTTTCCTTGAGAGCTGCTTGGAAGCCTGATGGTGTGTGAAGTTAGTGAGCCAAATGGAGTTGCTCTCCCACAAGAACCACTCGTCTAACCCTTCTTCAATATGCCCTTCACCAAAATGCAGTGTTTCCTTGATTGAATTAGCTCTCACACCAATATTGGTATCTAGACCGTTTGAATTCAGGGCTATCTGAAAACGGCTGTGGCGCTGAAGTTGCCTGTGAATGTGGAGTTGGTGGCATGTGAATCCCGCATGTGGAGCATTCGTTTGTGTGGGATGCTCACCAAGCTTCATTTCAGTCCTAGGCCCTCAAAGGGCACTAAGCCTAGAGTGTCAAAACTGAGTTTCCTTGAGAGCTGCTTGGAAGCCTGATGGTGTGTGAAGTTAGTGTGAGAAATGGAGTTGTTCTCCCACAAGAACCACTCGGCTGATCCTTCTTCAATATGCCCTTCACCAACATGCAGTGTTTCCTTGATTGAATTAGCTCTCACACCAATATTTGCGTCTAGACCGTTTGAATTGAGGGTATCTGAAAACGGCTGTGGAAGTGAAGTTGCCTGTGAATGTGGAGTTGGTGGCATGTGAAACCCGCATGTGGAGCATTCGTTTGTGTGGGATGCTCTACCAGGTTCATTCCTAGATAATGCACTCAAAGGGCACTAAGCATAGAGTGTGAAAACTGAGTTTCCTTGAGAGCTGCTTGGAAGCCTGATGGTGTGTGAAGTTAGTGTGAGAAATGGAGTTGTTCTCCCACAAGAACCACTCGGCTGATCCTTCTTCAATATGCCCTTCACCAACATGCAGTGTTTCCTTGATTGAATTAGCTCTCACACCAATATTTGCGTCTAGAGCCTTTGCATTGAGGGCTATCTGAAAACGGCTGTGGCGCTGAAGTTGCCTGAGAATGTGGAGTTGGTGGCATGTGAAACCCTCATGTGGAGCATTCTTTTGTGTGGGATGCTCTCCAAGATTCATTTCAGTCCTAGGCGCTCAAGGGCACTAAGCATAGAGTGTGAAAACTGAGTTTCCTTGAGAGCTGCTTGGAAGCCTGATGGTGTGTGAAGTTAGTGAGCCAAATGGAGTTGTTCTCCCACAAGAACCACTCGGCTGATCCTTCTTCAATATGCCCTTCACCAACATGCAGTGTTTCCTTGATTGAATTACCTGTCACACCAACATTTGCGTCTAGAGCCTTTGCATTCAGGGCTATCTGAAAACGGCTGTGGCGCTGAAGTTGCCTGATAATGTGGAGTTGGTGGCATGTGAAACCCGCACGTGGAGCATTTGTTTGTGTGGTATGCTCTACCAGGTTCATTCCTAGATAATGCACTCAAAGGGCACTAAGCATAGAGTGTGAAAACTGAGTTTCCTTGAGAGCTGCTTGGAAGGCTGATGGTGTGTGAAGTTAGTGAGCCAAATTGAGTTGTTCTCCCACAAGAACCACGCGGCTGATCCTTCTTCAATATGCCCTGCACCAACATGCAGTGTTTCCTTGATTGAATTAGCTCTCACACCAATATTTGCGTCTAGAGCCTTTGCATTGAGGGCTATCTGAAAACGGCTGTGGCGCTGAAGTTGCCTGTGAATGTGGAGTTGGTGGCATGTGAAACCCGCATGTGGAGCATTCTTTTGTGTGGGATGCTCTACCAGGTTCATTCCTAGATAATGCACTCAAAGGGCACTAAGCATAGAGTGTGGAAACTGAGTTTCCTTGAGAGCTGCTTGGAAGCCTGATGCTGTGTGAAGTTAGTGAGCCAAATGGAGTTGTTCTGCCGCAAGAACCACTCGGCTGATCCTTCTTCAATATGCCCTTCACCAACATGCAGTGTTTCCTTCATTGAATTAGCTCTCACACCAATATTTGCGTCTAGAGCCTTTGCATTGAGGGCTATCTGAAAACGACTGTGGCGCTGAAGTTGCCTGAGAATGTGGAGTTGGTGGCATGTGAAACCCGCATGTGGAGCATTCGTTTGTGTGGGATGCTCTACCAGGTTCATTCCTAGATAATGCACTCAAAGGGCACTAAGCCTAGAGTGTGAAAACTGAGTTTCCTTGAGAGCTGCTTGGAAGCCGGATGGTGTGTGAAGTTAGTGTGCCAAATGGAGTTGTTCTCCCACAAGAACCACTCGGCTGATCCTTCTTTAATATGCCCTTCACCAACATGCAGTGTTTCCTTGATTGAATTAGCTCTCACACCAATATTTGCGGCTAGAACCTTTGAATTGAGGGCTATCTGAAAACGGCTGTGGCGCTGAAGTTGCCTGTGAATGTGGAGTTCGTGGCATGTGAAACCCGCATGTGGAGCATTCGTTTGTGTGGGATGCTCTACCAGCTTCATTCCTAGATAATGCACTCAAAGGGCACTAAGCCTAGAGTGTGAAAACTGAGTTTCCTTGAGAGCTGCTTGGAAGCCGGATGGTGTGTGAAGTTAGTGAGCCAAATGGAGTTGTTCTCCCACAAGAACCACTCGGCTGATCCTTCTTCAATATGCCCTTCACCAACATGCAGTGTTTCCTTGATTGAATTAGCTCTCACACCAATATTTGCGTCTAGAGGCTTTGCATTGAGGGCTATCTGAAAACGGCTGTGGCGCTGAAGTTGCCTGTGAATGTGGAGTTGGTGGCATGTGAAACCCGCATGTGGAGCATTTTATGTGTGGGATGCTCTACCAGGTTCATTCCTAGATAATGCACTCAAAGGGCACTAAGCCTAGAGTGTGAAAACTGAGTTTCCTTGAGAGCTGCTTGGAAGCCTGATGGTGTGTGAAGTTAGTGAGCCAAATGGAGTTGTTCTCCCACAAGAACCACTCGGCTGATCCTTCTTCAATATGCCCTTCACCAACATGCAGTGTTTCCTTGATTGAATTAGCTCTCACAGCAATATTTGCATCTAGAGCCTTTGCATTGAGGGCTATGTGAAAACGGCTGTGGCGCTGAAGTTGCCTGAGAATGTGGAGTTGGTGGCATGTGAAACCCGCATGTGGAGCATTCGTTTGTGTGGGATGCTCAACAAACTTCATTTCAGTCCTAGGACCTCAAAAGGCACTAAGCCTAGAGTGTGAAAACTGAGTTTCCTTGAGAGCTGCTTGGAAGCCTGATGGTGTGTGAAGTTAGTGAGCCAAATGGAGTTGTTCTCCCACAAGAACCACTCGGCTGATCCTTCTTCAATATGCCCTTCACCAACATGCAGTGTTTCCTTGATTGAATTAGCTCTCACACCAATATTTGCGTCTAGAGCCTTTGCATTGAGGGCTATCTGAAAACAGCTGTGGCGCTGCAGTTGCCTGTGAATGTGGAGTTGGTGGCATGTGAAACCCGCATGTGGAGCATTCGTTTGTGTGGGATGCTCTACCAGGTTCATTCCTAGATAATGCACTCAAAGGGCACTAAGCATAGAGTGTGAAAACTGCGTTTCCTTGAGAGCTGCTTGGAAGCCGGATGGTGTGTGAAGTTAGTGAGCCAAATGGAGTTGTTCTCCCACAAGAACCACTCGGCTGATCCTTCTTCAATATGCCCTTCACCAACATGCAGTGTTTCCTTGATTGAATTAGCTCTCACACCAATATTTGTGTCTAGAGCCTTTGCATTGAGGGCTATGTGAAAATGGCTGTCGCGATGAAGTTGCCTGAGAATGTGGAGTTGGTGACATGTGAAACCCGCATGTGGAGCATTCGTTTGTGTGGGATGCTCACCAAGCTTCATTTCAGTCCTATGCACTGAAAGGGCACTAAGCCTAGAGTGTGAAAACTGAATTTCCTTGAGAGCTGCTTGGAAGCCTGATGGTGTGTGAAGTTAGTGAGCCAAATGGAGTTGTTCTCCCACAAGAACCACTCGGCTGATCCTTCTTCAATATGCCCTTCACCAACATGCAGTGTTTCCTTGATTGAATTAACTCTCACAACAATGTTTGCGTCTAGAGCCTTTGCATTGAGGGCTATCTGAAAACGGCTGTGGCGCTGAAGTTGCCTGTGAATGTGGAGTTGGTGGCATGGGAAACCCGCATGTGGAACATTTTATGTGTGGGATGCTCTACCAGGTTCATTCCTAGATAATGCACTCAAAGGGCACTAAGCCTAGAGTGTGAAAACTGAGTTTCCTTGAGAGCTGCTTGGAAGCCTGATGGTGTGTGAAGTTAGTGTGCCAAATGGAGTTGTTCTCCCACAAGAACCACTCGGCTGATCCTTCTTCAATATGCCCTTCGCCAACATGCAGTGTTTCCTTGATTGAATTAGCTCTCACACCAATATTTGCGTCTAGAACCTTTGCATTGAGGGCTATCTGAAAACGGCTGTGGCGCTGAAGTTACCTGTGAATGTGGAGTTGGTGGCATGGGAAACCCGCATGTGGAGCATTCGTTTGTGTGGGATGCTCTACCAGGTTCATTCCTAGATAATGCACTCAAAGGGCACTAAGCCTAGAGTGTGAAAACTGAGTTTCCTTGAGAGCTGCTTGGAGCCGGATGGTGTGTGAAGTTAGTGTGCCAAATGGAGTTGTTCTCCCACAAGAACCACTCGGCTGATCCTTCTTCAATATGCCCTTCACCAACATGCAGTGTTTCCTTGATTGAATTAGCTCTCACACCAATATTTGTTTGCAGACCGTTTGAATTGTGGGCTATCTGAAAACGGCTGTGACGCTGAAGTTGCCTGTGAATGTGGAGTTGGTGGCATGTGAAACCCGCATGTGGAGCATTCGTTTGTGTGGGATGCTCTACCAGGTTCATTCCTAGATAGTGCACTCAAAGGGCACTAAGCATAGAGTGCGAAAACTGAGTTTCCTTGAGAGCTGCTTGGGAGTCTGATGCTGTGTGAAGTTAGTGAGCCAAATGGAGTTGTTCTCCCACAAGAACCACTCTGCTGATCCTTCTTCAATATGCCCTTCACCAACATGCAGTGTTTCCTTGATTGAATTAGCTCTCACACCAATATTTGCGTCTAGAGCCTTTGCATTGAGGGCTATCTGAAAACGGCTTTGGCGCTGAAGTTGCCTGTGAATGTGGAGTTGGTGGCATGTGAAACCCGCATGTGGAGCATTCGTTTGTGTGGGTTGCTCACCAAGCTTCATTTCAGTCCTAGGCACTCAAAGGGCACTAAGCCTAGAGTGTGAAAACTGAGTTTCCTTGTAGTTGCTTGGAAGCCTGATGGTGTGTGAAGTTAGTGAGCCAAATGGAGTTGTTCTCCCACAAGAACCACTCGTCTAATCCTTCTTCAATATGCCCTTCACCAACATGCAGTGTTTCCTTGATTGAATTAGCTCTCACACCAATATTTGTGTGCAGACCGTTTGAATTGAGGGCTATCTGAAAACGGCTGTGACGCTGAAGTTGTCTGTGAATGTGGAGTTGGTGGCATGTGAAACCCGCATGTGGAGCATTCGTTTGTGTGGGATGCTCTGCCAGGTTCATTCCTAGATAATGCACGGAAAGGGCACTAAGCCTAGAGTGTGAAAACTGAGTTTCCTTGAGAGCTGCTTGGAAGCCTGATGGTGGGTGAAGTTAGTGTGCCAAATGGAGCTGTTCTCCTACAAGAACCACTCGGCTGATCCTTCTTCAATATGCCCTTCACCAACATGCAGTGTTTCCTTGATTGAATTAGCTCTCACACCCATATTTGCATCTAGAGCCTTTGCATTGAGGGCTATCTGAAAACGGCTGTGGCACTGAAGTTGCCTGAGAATGTGGAGTTGGTGGCATGGAAACCCGCATGTGGAGCATTCGTTTGTGTGGGATGCTCTACCAGGTTCATTCCTAGATAATGCACTCAAAGGGCACTAAGCATAGAGTGTGAAAACTGCGTTTCCTTGAGAGCTGCTTGGAAGCCGGATGGTGTGTGAAGTTAGTGAGCCAAATGGAGTTGTTCTCCCACAAGAACCACTCAGCTGATCCTTCTTCAATATGCCCTTCACCAACATGCAGTGTTTCCTTGATTGAATTAGCTCTCACACCAATATTTGTTGCAGACCGTTTGAATTGAGGGCTATCTGAAAACGGCTGTGACGCTGAAGTTGCCTGTGAATGTGGAGTTGGTGGCATGTGAAACCCGCATGTGGAGCATTCGTTTGTGTGGGATACTCTGAGAGGTTCATTCCTAGATAATGCACTCAAAGGGCACTAAGCCTAGAGTGTGAAAACTGAGTTTCCTTGAGAGCTGCTTGGAAGCCTGATGGTGTGTGAAGTTAGTGAGCCAAATGGAGTTGTTCTCCCACAAGAACCACTCGACTGATCCTTCTACTATATGCCCTTCACCAACATGCAGTGTTTCCTTGATTGAATTAGCTCTCACACCAATATTTGCGTCTAGAGCCTTTGCATTGAGGGCTATCTGAAAACGGCTGTGGCGCTGAAGTTGCCTGTGAATGTGGAGTTGGTGGCATGTGAAACCAGCATGTGGAGCATTCGTTTGTGTGGGATGCTCTACCAGGTTCATTCCTAGATAATGCACTCAAAGGGCACTAAGCCTAGAGTGTGAAAACTGAGTTTCCTTGAGAGCTGCTTGGAAGCCTGATGGTGGGTGAAGTTAGTGTGCCAAATGGAGTTGTTCTCCCACAAGAACCACTCGTCTAATCCTTCTTCAATATGCCCTTCACCAACATGCAGTGTTTCCTTGATTGAATTAGCTCTCACACCAATATTTGTGTGCAGACCGTTTGAATTGAGGGCTATCTGAAAACGGCTGTGACGCTGAAGTTGTCTGTGAATGTGGAGTTGGTGGCATGTGAAACCCGCATGTGGAGCATTCGTTTGTGTGGGATGCTCTGCCAGGTTCATTCCTAGATAATGCACGGAAAGGGCACTAAGCCTAGAGTGTGAAAACTGAGTTTCCTTGAGAGCTGCTTGGAAGCCTGATGGTGGGTGAAGTTAGTGTGCCAAATGGAGCTGTTCTCCTACAAGAACCACTCGGCTGATCCTTCTTCAATATGCCCTTCACCAACATGCAGTGTTTCCTTGATTGAATTAGCTCTCACACCAATATTTGTTTGCAGACCGTTTGAATTGTGGGCTATCTGAAAACGGCTGTGACGCTGAAGTTGCCTGTGAATGTGGAGTTGGTGGCATGTGAAACCCGCATGTGGAGCATTCGTTTGTGTGGGATGCTCTACCAGGTTCATTCCTAGATAGTGCACTCAAAGGGCACTAAGCATAGAGTGCGAAAACTGAGTTTCCTTGAGAGCTGCTTGGGAGTCTGATGCTGTGTGAAGTTAGTGAGCCAAATGGAG
Source organism: Ochotona princeps (assembly GCF_030435755.1). Classification (NCBI taxonomy): domain Eukaryota; kingdom Metazoa; phylum Chordata; class Mammalia; order Lagomorpha; family Ochotonidae; genus Ochotona; species Ochotona princeps. The sequence goes on from NW_026698685.1 coordinate 28,423, forward strand.
TTGTTCTCCCACAAGAACCACTCTGCTGATCCTTCTTCAATATGCCCTTCACCAACATGCAGTGTTTCCTTGATTGAATTAGCTCTCACACCAATATTTGCGTCTAGAGCCTTTGCATTGAGGGCTATCTGAAAACGGCTTTGGCGCTGAAGTTGCCTGTGAATGTGGAGTTGGTGGCATGTGAAACCCGCATGTGGAGCATTCGTTTGTGTGGGTTGCTCACCAAGCTTCATTTCAGTCCTAGGCACTCAAAGGGCACTAAGCCTAGAGTGTGAAAACTGAGTTTCCTTGTAGTTGCTTGGAAGCCTGATGGTGTGTGAAGTTAGTGAGCCAAATGGAGTTGTTCTCCCACAAGAACCACTCGTCTAATCCTTCTTCAATATGCCCTTCACCAACATGCAGTGTTTCCTTGATTGAATTAGCTCTCACACCAATATTTGTGTGCAGACCGTTTGAATTGAGGGCTATCTGAAAACGGCTGTGACGCTGAAGTTGTCTGTGAATGTGGAGTTGGTGGCATGTGAAACCCGCATGTGGAGCATTCGTTTGTGTGGGTGCTCTGCCAGGTTCATTCCTAGATAATGCACGGAAAGGGCACTAAGCCTAGAGTGTGAAAACTGAGTTTCCTTGAGAGCTGCTTGGAAGCCTGATGGTTGGGTGAAGTTAGTGTGCCAAATGGAGCTGTTCTCCTACAAGAACCACTCGGCTGATCCTTCTTCAAGTATGCCCTTCACCAACATGCAGTGTTTCCTTGATTGAGTTAGCTCTCACACCCATATTTGCATCTAGAGCCTTTGCATTGAGGGCTATCTGAAAACGGCTGTGGCACTGAAGTTGCCTGAGAATGTGGAGTTGGGTGGCATGGAAACCCGCATGTGGAGCATTCGTTTGTGTGGGATGCTCTACCAGGTTCATTCCTAGATAATGCACTCAAAGGGCACTAAGCATTGAGTGTGAAGGTTAATGCTTTTCACTTGAGAGCTTTTGATGCTTGGTGGGTTGTGGTGATGGTTAGGCCGGTAGAAGAGCTGCTGGAGCGGATGGTGTGTGAAGTTAGTGAGCCAAATGGAGTTGTTCTCCCACAAGAACCACTCAGCTGATCCTTCTTCAATATGCCCTTCACCAACATGCAGTGTTTCCTTGATTGAATTAGCTCTCACACCAATATTTGTTGCAGACCGTTTGAATTGAGGGCTATCTGAAAACGGCTGTGACGCTGAAGTTGCCTGTGAATGTGGAGTTGGTGGCATGTGAAACCCGCATGTGGAGCATTCGTTTGTGTGGGATACTCTGAGAGGTTCATTCCTAGATAATGCACTCAAAGGGCACTAAGCCTAGAGTGTGAAAACTGAGTTTCCTTGAGAGCTGCTTGGAAGCCTGATGGTGTGTGAAGTTAGTGAGCCAAATGGAGTTGTTCTCCACAAGAACCACTCGACTGATCCTTCTACTATATGCCCTTCACCAACATGCAGTGTTTCTTGATTGAATTAGCTCTCACACCCATATTTGCATCTAGAGCCTTTGCATTGAGGGCTATCTGAAAACGGCTGTGGCGCTGAAGTTGCCTGAGAATGTGGAGTTGGTGGCATGGAAACCCGCATGTGGAGCATTCGTTTGTGTGGATGCTCTACCAGGTTCATTCCTAGATAATGCACTCAAAGGGCACTAAGCATAGAGTGTGAAAACTGCGTTTCCTTGAGAGCTGCTTGGAAGCCGGATGGGTGTGTGAAGTTAGTGAGCCAAATGGAGTTGTTCTCCCACAAGAACCACTTGGCTGATCCTTCTTCAATATGCCCTTCACCAACATGCAGTGTTTCCTTGATTGAATTAGCTCACACACGAATATTTGCGTCTAGAGCCTTTGCATTGAGGGCTATCTGAAAACGGCTTTGGCGCTGAAGTTGCCTGTGAATGTGGAGTTGGTGGCATGTGAAACCCGCATGTGGAGCATTCGTTTGTGTGGGATGCTCACTAAGCTTCATTTCAGTCCTAGGCACTCAAAGGGCACTAAGCCTAGAGTGTGAAAACTGAGTTTCCTTGAGAGCTGCTTGGAAGCCTGATGGTGTGTGAAGTTAGTGAGCCAAATGGAGTTGCTCTCCCACAAGAACCACTCGTCTAACCCTTCTTCAATATGCCCTGCACCAAAATGCAGTGTTTCCTTGATTGAATTAGCTCTCACACCAATATTGGTATCTAGACCGTTTGAATTCAGGGCTATCTGAAAACGGCTGTGGCGCTGAAGTTGCCTGTGAATGTGGAGTTGGTGGCATGTGAATCCCGCATGTGGAGCATTCGTTTGTGTGGGATGCTCACCAAGCTTCATTTCAGTCCTAGGCCCTCAAAGGGCACTAAGCCTAGAGTGTCAAAACTGAGTTTCCTTGAGAGCTGCTTGGAAGCCTGATGGTGTGTGAAGTTAGTGTGAGAAATGGAGTTGTTCTCCCACAAGAACCACTCGGCTGATCCTTCTTCAATATGCCCTTCACCAACATGCAGTGTTTCCTTGATTGAATTAGCTCTCACACCAATATTTGCGTCTAGACCGTTTGAATTGAGGGTATCTGAAAACGGCTGTGGAAGTGAAGTTGCCTGTGAATGTGGAGTTGGTGGCATGTGAAACCCGCATGTGGAGCATTCGTTTGTGTGGGATGCTCTACCAGGTTCATTCCTAGATAATGCACTCAAAGGGCAATAAGCATAGAGTGTGAAAACTGAGTTTCCTTGAGAGCTGCTTGGAAGCCGGATGGTGTGTGAAGTTAGTGAGCCGAATGGAGTTGTTCTCCCACAAGAACCACTCGGCTGATCCTTCTTCAATATGCCCTTCACCAACATGCAGTGTTTCCTTGATTGAATTAGCTCTCACACCAATATTTGCGTCTAGAGCCTTTGCATTGAGGGCTATCTGAAAACGGCTGTGGCACTGAAGTTGCCTGAGAATGTGGAGTTGGTGGCATGGAAACCCGCATGTGGAGCATTCGTTTGTGTGGGATGCTCTACCAGGTTCATTCCTAGATAATGCACTCAAAGGGCACTAAGCATAGAGTGTGAAAACTGCGTTTCCTTGAGAGCTGCTTGGAAGCCGGATGGTGTGTGAAGTTAGTGAGCCAAATGGAGTTGTTCTCCCACAAGAACCACTCAGCTGATCCTTCTTCAATATGCCCTTCACCAACATGCAGTGTTTCCTTGATTGAATTAGCTCTCACACCAATATTTGCTGCAGACCGTTTGAATTGAGGGCTATCTGAAAACGGCTGTGACGCTGAAGTTGCCTGTGAATGTGGAGTTGGTGGCATGTGAAACCCGCATGTGGAGCATTCGTTTGTGTGGGATACTCTGAGAGGTTCATTCCTAGATAATGCACTCAAAGGGCACTAAGCCTAGAGTGTGAAAACTGAGTTTCCTTGAGAGCTGCTTGGAAGCCTGATGGTGTGTGAAGTTAGTGAGCCAAATGGAGTTGTTCTCCCACAAGAACCACTCGACTGATCCTTCTACTATATGCCCTTCACCAACATGCAGTGTTTCCTTGATTGAATTAGCTCTCACACCAATATTTGCGTCTAGAGCCTTTGCATTGAGGGCTATCTGAAAACGGCTGTGGCGCTGAAGTTGCCTGTGAATGTGGAGTTGGTGGCATGTGAAACCAGCATGTGGAGCATTCGTTTGTGTGGGATGCTCTACCAGGTTCATTCCTAGATAATGCACTCAAAGGGCACTAAGCCTAGAGTGTGAAAACTGAGTTTCCTTGAGAGCTGCTTGGAAGCCTGATGGTGGGTGAAGTTAGTGTGCCAAATGGAGTTGTTCTCCTACAAGAACCACTCGGCTGATCCTTCTTCAATATGCCCTTCACCAACATGCAGTGTTTCCTTGATTGAATTAGCTCTCACACCCATATTTGCATCTAGAGCCTTTGCATTGAGGGCTATCTGAAAACGGCTGTGGCGCTGAAGTTGCCTGAGAATGTGGAGTTGGTGGCATGGAAACCCGCATGTGGAGCATTCGTTTGTGTGGGATGCTCTACCAGGTTCATTCCTAGATAATGCACTCAAAGGGCACTAAGCATAGGGTGTGAAAACTGCGTTTCCTTGAGAGCTGCTTGGAAGCCGGATGGTGTGTGAAGTTAGTGAGCCAAATGGAGTTGTTCTCCCACAAGAACCACTTGGCTGATCCTTCTTCAATATGCCCTTCACCAACATGCAGTGTTTCCTTGATTGAATTAGCTCACACACGAATATTTGCGTCTAGAGCCTTTGCATTGAGGGCTATCTGAAAACGGCTTTGGCGCTGAAGTTGCCTGTGAATGTGGAGTTGGTGGCATGTGAAACCCGCATGTGGAGCATTCGTTTGTGTGGGATGCTCACTAAGCTTCATTTCAGTCCTAGGCACTCAAAGGGCACTAAGCCTAGAGTGTGAAAACTGAGTTTCCTTGAGAGCTGCTTGGAAGCCTGATGGTGTGTGAAGTTAGTGAGCCAAATGGAGTTGCTCTCCCACAAGAACCACTCGTCTAACCCTTCTTCAATATGCCCTGCACCAAAATGCAGTGTTTCCTTGATTGAATTAGCTCTCACACCAATATTGGTATCTAGACCGTTTGAATTCAGGGCTATCTGAAAACGGCTGTGGCGCTGAAGTTGCCTGTGAATGTGGAGTTGGTGGCATGTGAATCCCGCATGTGGAGCATTCGTTTGTGTGGGATGCTCACCAAGCTTCATTTCAGTCCTAGGCCCTCAAAGGGCACTAAGCCTAGAGTGTCAAAACTGAGTTTCCTTGAGAGCTGCTTGGAAGCCTGATGGTGTGTGAAGTTAGTGTGAGAAATGGAGTTGTTCTCCCACAAGAACCACTCGGCTGATCCTTCTTCAATATGCCCTTCACCAACATGCAGTGTTTCCTTGATTGAATTAGCTCTCACACCAATATTTGCGTCTAGACCGTTTGAATTGAGGGTATCTGAAAACGGCTGTGGAAGTGAAGTTGCCTGTGAATGTGGAGTTGGTGGCATGTGAAACCCGCATGTGGAGCATTCGTTTGTGTGGGATGCTCTACCAGGTTCATTCCTAGATAATGCACTCAAAGGGCAATAAGCATAGAGTGTGAAAACTGAGTTTCCTTGAGAGCTGCTTGGAAGCCGGATGGTGTGTGAAGTTAGTGAGCCGAATGAGTTGTTCTCCCACAAGAACCACTCGGCTGATCCTTCTTCAATATGCCCTTCACCAACATGCAGTGTTTCCTTGATTGAATTAGCTCTCACACCAATATTTGCGTCTAGAGCCTTTGCATTGAGGGCTATCTGAAAACGGCTGTGGCGCTGAAGTTGCCTGAGAATGTGGAGTTGGTGGCATGTGAAACCCGCATGTGGAGCATTCTTTTGTGTGGGATGCTCTCCAAGATTCATTTCAGTCCTAGGCGCTCAAAGGGCACTAAGCATAGAGTGTGAAAACTGAGTTTCCTTAAGAGCTGCTTGGAAGCCTGATGGGTGTGTGAAGTTAGTGAGCAAATGGAGTTGTTCTCCCACAAGAACCACTCGGCTGATCCTTCTTCAATATGCCCTTCACCAACATGCAGTGTTTCCTTGATTGAATTACCTGTCACACCAACATTTGCGTCTAGAGCCTTTGCATTGAGGGCTATCTGAAAACGGCTGTGGCGCTGAAGTTGCCTGATAATGTGGAGTTGGTGGCATGTGAAACCCGCACGTGGAGCATTTGTTTGTGTGGTATGCTCTACCAGGTTCATTCCTAGATAATGCACTCAAAGGGCACTAAGCCTAGAGTGTGAAAACTGAGTTTCCTTGAGAGCTGCTTTGAAGGCTGATGGTGTGTGAAGTTAGTGAGCCAAATTGAGTTGTTCTCCCACAAGAACCACGCGGCTGATCCTTCTTCAATATGCCCTGCACCAACATGCAGTGTTTCCTTGATTGAATTAGCTCTCACACCATATTTGCGTCTAGAGCCTTTGCATTGAGGGCTATCTGAAAACGGCTGTGGCGCTGAAGTTGCCTGTGAATGTGGAGTTGGTGGCATGTGAAACCCGCATGTGGAGCATTCGTTTGTGTGGGATGCTCTACCAGGTTCATTTCAGTCCTAGGCACTCAAAGGGCACTAAGCCTAGTTTGTGAAAACTGAGTTTCCTTGAGAGCTGCTTGGAAGCCTGATGGTGTGTGAAGTTAGTGAGCCAAATGGAGTTGTTCTCCCACAAGAACCACTCTGCTGATCCTTCTTCAATATGCCCTGCACCAACATGCAGTGTTTCCTTGATTGAATTAGCTCTCACACCAACATTTGCGTCTAGAGCCTTTGCATTGAGGGCTATCTGAAAACGGCTGTGGCGCTGAAGTTGCCTGTGAATGTGGAGTTGGTGGCATGTGAAACCAGCATGTGGAGCATTCGTTTGTGTGGGATGCTCTACCAGGTTCATTCCTAGATAATGCACTCAAAGGGCACTAAGCCTAGAGTGTGAAAACTGAGTTTCCTTGAGAGCTGCTTGGAAGCCCTGATGGTGGGTGAAGTTAGTGTGCCAAATGGAGTTGTTCTCCTACAAGAACCACTCGGCTGATCCTTCTTCAATATGCCCTTCACCAACATGCAGTGTTTCCTTGATTGAATTAGCTCTCACACCCATATTTGCATCTAGAGCCTTTGCATTGAGGGCTATCTGAAAACGGCTGTGGCGCTGAAGTTGCCTGAGAATGTGGAGTTGGTGGCATGGAAACCCGCATGTGGAGCATTCGTTTGTGTGGGATGCTCTACCAGGTTCATTCCTAGATAATGCACTCAAAGGGCACTAAGCATAGAGTGTGAAAACTGCGTTTCCTTGAGAGCTGCTTGGGAAGCCGGATGGTGTGTGAAGTTAGTGAGCCAAATGGAGTTGTTCTCCCACAAGAACCACTTGGCTGATCCTTCTTCAATATGCCCTTCACCAACATGCAGTGTTTCCTTGATTGAATTAGCTCTCACACGAATATTTGCGTCTAGAGCCTTTGCATTGAGGGCTATCTGAAAACGGCTTTGGCGCTGAAGTTGCCTGTGAATGTGGAGTTGGTGGCATGTGAAACCCGCATGTGGAGCATTCGTTTTGTGTGGGATGCTCACTAAGCTTCATTTCAGTCCTAGGCACTCAAAGCTCACTAAGCCTAGAGTGTGAAAACTGAGTTTCCTTGAGAGCTGCTTGGAAGCCTGATGGTGTGTGAAGTTAGTGAGCCAAATGGGAGTTGCTCTCCCACAAGAACCACTCGTCTAACCCTTCTTCAATATGCCCTGCACCAAAATGCAGTGTTTCCTTGATTGAATTAGCTCTCACACCAATATTGGTATCTAGACCGTTTGAATTCAGGGCTATCTGAAAACGGCTGTGGCGCTGAAGTTGCCTGTGAATGTGGAGTTGGTGGCATGTGAATCCCGCATGTGAAGCATTCGTTTGTGTGGGATGCTCACCAAGCTTCATTTCAGTCCTAGCCCTCAAAGGGCACTAAGCCTAGAGTGTGAAAACTGAGTTTCCTTGAGAGCTGCTTGCAAGCCTGATGGTGTGTGAAGTTAGTGTGAGAAATGGAGTTGTTCTCCCACAAGAACCACTCGGCTGATCCTTCTTCAATATGCCCTTCACCAACATGCAGTGTTTCCTTGATTGAATTAGCTCTCACACCAATATTTGCGTCTAGACCGTTTGAATTGAGGGTATCTGAAAACGGCTGTGGAAGTGAAGTTGCCTGTGAATGTGGAGTTGGTGGCATGTGAAACCCGCATGTGGAGCATTCGTTTGTGTGGGATGCTCTACCAGGTTCATTCCTAGATAATGCACTCAAAGGGCAATAAGCATAGAGTGTGAAAACTGCGTTTCCTTGAGAGCTGCTTGGAAGGCCGATGGTGTGTGAAGTTAGTGAGCCAAATGGAGTTGTTCTCCCACAAGAACCACTCGGCTGATCCTTCTTCAATATGCCCTTCACCAACATGCAGTGTTTCCTTGATTGAATTAGCTCTCACACCAATATTTGCGTCTAGAGCCTTTGCATTGAGGGCTATCTGAAAACGGCTGTGGCGCTGAAGTTGCCTGAGAATGTGGAGTTGGTGGCATGTGAAACCCGCATGTGGAGCATTCTTTTGTGTGGGATGCTCTCCAAGATTCATTTCAGTCCTAGGCGCTCAAAGGGCACTAAGCAGTAGAGTGTGAAAACTGAGTTTCCTTAAGAGCTGCTTGGAAGCCTGATGGGTGTGTGAAGTTAGTGAGCCAAATGGAGTTGTTCTCCCCACAAGAACCACTCGGCTGATCCTTCTTCAATATGCCCTTCACCAACATGCAGTGTTTCCTTGATTGAATTACCTGTCACACCAACATTTGCGTCTAGAGCCTTTGCATTGAGGGCTATCTGAAAACGGCTGTGGCGCTGAAGTTGCCTGATAATGTGGAGTTGGTGGCATGTGAAACCCGCACGTGGAGCATTTGTTTGTGTGGTATGCTCTACAGGTTCATTCCTAGATAATGCACTCAAAGGGCACTAAGCCTAGAGTGTGAAAACTGAGTTTCCTTGAGAGCTGCTTTGAAGGCTGATGGTGTGTGAAGTTAGTGAGCCAAATTGAGTTGTTCTCCCACAAGAACCACGCGGCTGATCCTTCTTCAATATGCCCTGCACCAACATGCAGTGTTTCCTTGATTGAATTAGCTCTCACACCAATATTTGCGTCTAGAGCCTTTACATTGAGGGCTATCTGAAAACGGCTGTGGCGCTGAAGTTGCCTGTGAATGTGGAGTTGGTGGCATGTGAAACCCGCATGTGGAGCATTCGTTTGTGTGGGATGCTCTACCAGGTTCATTTCAGTCCTAGGCACTCAAAGGGCACTAAGCCTAGTTTGTGAAAACTGAGTTTCCCTTGAGAGCTGCTTGGAAGCCTGATGGTGTGTGGAAGTTAGTGAGCCAAATGGAGTTGGTTCTCCCACAAGAACCACTCTGCTGATCCTTCTTCAATATGCCCTGCACCAACATGCAGTGTTTCCTTGATTGAATTAGCTCTCACACCAACATTTGCGTCTAGAGCCTTTGCATTGAGGGCTATCTGAAAACGGCTGTGGCGCTGAAGTTGCCTGAGAATGTGAGTTGGTGGCATGTGAAACCCGCATGTGGAGCATTCGTTTGTGGTGGGATGCTCTACCAGGTTCATTCCTAGATAATGCACTCAAAGGACACTAAGCATAGAGTGTGGAAACTGAGTTTCCTTGAGAGCTGCTTGGAAGCCTGATGGTGTGTGAAGTTAGTGAGCCCAATGGAGTTGTTCTCCCACCAGAACCACTCGGCTGATCCTTCTTCAATATGCCCTTCACCAACATGCAGTGTTTCCTTGATTGAATTAGCTCTCACACCAATATTTGCATCTAGAGCCTTTGCATTGAGGGCTATGTGAAAACGGCTGTGGCGCTGAAGTTGCCTGTGGATGTGGAGTTGGTGGCATGTGAAACCCGCATGTGGAGCATTCGTTTGGTGTGTGGGATGCTCACCAAGCTTCATTTCAGTCCTAGGCACTGAAAGGGCACTAAGCCTAGAGTGTGAAAACTGAGTTTCCTTGAGAGCTGCTTGGAAGCCTGATGGTGTGTGAAGTTAGTGAGCCAAATGGAGTTGTTCTCCCACAAGAACCACTCGGCTGATCCTTCTTCAATATGCCCTTCACCAACATGCAGTGTTTCCTTGATTGAATTAGCTCTCACACCAATATTTGCGTCTAGAGCCTTTGCATTGAGGGCTATCTGAAAACGGCTGTGGCGCTGAAGTTGCCTGAGAATGTGGAGTTGGTGGCATGTGAAACCCGCATGTGGAGCATTCGTTTGTGTGGGATGCTCTACCAGCTTCATTCCTAGATAATGCACTCAAAGGGCACTAAGGCTAGAGTGTGGAAACTGAGTTTCCTTGAGAGCTGCTTGGAAGCCTGATGGTGTGTGAAGTTAGTGAGCCAAATGGAGTTGTTCTCCCACAAGAACCACTCGGCTGATCCTTCTTCAATATGCCCTTCACCAACATGCAGTGTTTCCTTGATTGAATTAGCTCTCACACCAACATTTGCGTCTAGAGCCTTTGCATTGAGGGCTATCTGAAAACGGCTGTGGCGCTGAAGTTGCCTGAGAATGTGGAGTTGGTGGCATGTGAAACCCGCATGTGGAGCATTCGTTTGTGTGGGATGCTCTACCAGGTTCATTCCTAGATAATGCACTCAAAGGGCACTAAGCATAGAGTGTGGAAACTGAGTTTCCTTGAGAGCTGCTTGGAAGCCTGATGGTGTGTGAAGTTAGTGAGCCCATGGAGTTGTTCTCCCACCAGAACCACTCGGCTGATCCTTCTTCAATATGCCCTTCACCAACATGCAGTGTTTCCTTGATTGAATTAGCTCTCACACCAATATTTGCATCTAGAGCCTTTGCATTGAGGGCTATGTGAAAACGGCTGTGGCGCTGAAGTTGCCTGTGGATGTGGAGTTGGTGGCATGTGAAACCCGCATGTGGAGCATTCGTTTGTGTGGGATGCTCACCAAGCTTCATTTCAGTCCTAGGCACTCAAAGGGCACTAAGCCTAGAGTGTGGAAAACTGAGTTTCCTTGAGAGCTGCTTGGAAGCCTGATGGTGTGTGAAGTTAGTGAGCCAAATGGAGTTGTTCTCCCACAAGAACCACTCGGCTGATCCTTCTTCAATATGCCCTTCACCAACATGCAGTGTTTCCTTGATTGAATTAGCTCTCACACCAATATTTGCGTCTAGAGCCTTTGCATTGAGGGCTATCTGAAAACGGCTGTGGCGCTGAAGTTGCCTGAGAATGTGGAGTTGGTGGCATGTGAAACCCGCATGTGGAGCATTCGTTTGTGTGGGATGCTCTACCAGCTTCATTCCTAGATAATGCACTCAAAGGGCACTAAGGCTAAGAGTGTGGAAACTGAGTTTCCTTGAGAGCTGCTTGGAAGCCTGATGGTGTGTGAAGTTAGTGAGCCAAATGGAGTTGTTCTCCCACAAGAACCACTCGGCTGATCCTTCTTCAATATGCCCTTCACCAACATGCAGTGTTTCCTTGATTGAATTAGCTCTCACACCAATATTTGCATCTAGAGCCTTTGCATTGAGGGCTATGTGAAAACGGCTGTGGCGCTGAAGTTGCCTGTGAATGTGGAGTTGGTGGCATGTGAAACCCGCATGTGGAGCATTCGTTTGTGTGGGGATGCTCTACCAGCTTCATTCCTAGATAATGCACTCAAAGGGCACTAAGCATAGAGTGTGAAAACTGAGTTTCCTTGAGAGCTGCTTGGAAGGCTGATGGTGTGTGAAGTTAGTGAGCCAAATGGAGTTGTTCTCCCACAAGAACCACGCGGCTGATCCTTCTTCAATATGCCCTTCACCAACATGCAGTGTTTCCTTGATTGAATTAGCTCTCACACCAATATTTGCGTCTAGAGCCTTTGCATTGAGGGCTATGTGAAAACGGCTTTGTCGTCTGCAGTTGCCTGTGAATGTGGAGTTGGTGGCATGTGAAACCCGCATGTGGAGCATTCGTTTGTGTGGGATGCTCACCAAGATTCATTTCAGTCCTAGCACTCAAAGGGCACTAAGCCTAGAGTGTGAAAACTGGGTTTCCTTGAGTGCTGCTTGGAAGCCTGATGGTGTGTGAAGTTAGTGAGCCAAATGGAGTTGTTCTCCCACAAGAACCACTCGGCTGATCCTTCTTCAATATGCCCTTCACCAACATGCAGTGTTTCCTTGATTGAATTAGCTCTCACACCAATATTTGCGTCTAGTATCTTTGCATTGAGGGCTAACTGAAAACGGCTTTGTCGCTGAAGTGGTCTGTGAATGTGGAGTCGGTGGCATGTGAAACCCGCATGTGGAGCATTCGTTTGTGTGGGATGCTCTACCAGGTTCATTCCTAGATAATGCACTCAAAGGGCACTAAGGCTAGAGTGTGGAAACTGAGTTTAATTGAGAGCTGCTTGGAAGTCTGATGGTGGTGTGAAGTTAGTGAGCCAAATGGAGTTGTTCTCCCACAAGAACCACGCGGCTGATCCTTCTTCAATATGCCCTTCACCAACATGCAGTGTTTCCCTGATTGAATTAGCTCTCACACCAATATTTTGCGTCTACGAGCCTTTGCATTGAGGGCTATCTGAAAACGGCTTTGTCGCTGAAGTTGCCTGTGAATGTGGAGTTGGTGGCATGTGAAACCCGCATGTGGAGCATTCGTTTGTGTGGGATGCTCACCAAGATTCATTTCAGTCCTAGGCACTCAAAGGGCACTAAGCCTAGAGTGTTGAAAACTGGGTTTCCTTGAGTGCTGCTTGGAAGCCTGATGGTGTGTGAAAGTTAGTGAGCCAAATGGAGTTGTTCTCCCACAAGAACCACTCGGCTGATCCTTCTTCAATATGCCCTTCACCAACATGCAGTGTTTCCTTGATTGAATTAGCTCTCACACCAATATTTGCGTCTAGTATCTTTGCATTGAGGGCTAACTGAAAACGGCTTTGTCGCTGAAGTGGTCTGTGAATGTGGAGTTGGTGGCATGTGAAACCCGCATGTGGAGCATTCGTTTGTGTGGGATGCTCTACCAGGTTCATTCCTAGATAATGCACTCAAAGGGCACTAAGGCTAGAGTGTGGAAACTGAGTTTAATTGAGAGCTGCTTGGAAGTCTGATGGCTGTGTGAAGTTAGTGAGGCCAAATTGGAGTTGTTCTCCCACAAGAACCACTCGGCTGATCCTTCTTCAATATGCCCTTCACCAACATGCAGTGTTTCCTTGATTGAATTAGCTCTCACACCAATATTTGCATCTAGAGCCTTTGCATTGAGGGCTATGTGAAAACGGCTGTGGCGCTGAAGTTGCCTGTGAATGTGGAGTTGGTGGCATGTGAAACCCGCATGTGGAGCATTCGTTTGTGTGGGATGCTCTACCAGCTTCATTCCTAGATAATGCACTCAAAGGGCACTAAGCATAGAGTGTGAAAACTGAGTTTCCTTGAGAGCTGCTTGGAAGGCTGATGGTGTGTGAAGTTAGTGAGCCAAATGGAGTTGTTCTCCCACAAGAACCACGCGGCTGATCCTTCTTCAATATGCCCTTCACCAACATGCAGTGTTTCCTTGATTGAATTAGCTCTCACACCAATATTTGCGTCTAGAGCCTTTGCATTGAGGGCTATGTGAAAACGGCTTTGTCGCTGCAGTTGCCTGTGAATGTGGAGTTGGTGGCATGTGAAACCCGCATGTGGAGCATTCGTTTGTGTGGGATGCTCACCAAGATTCATTTCAGTCCTAGGCACTCAAAGGGCACTAAGCCTAGAGTGTGAAAACTGGGTTTCCTTGAGTGCTGCTTGGAAGCCTGATGGTGTGTGAAGTTAGTGAGCCAAATGGAGTTGTTCTCCCACAAGAACCACTCGGCTGATCCTTCTTCAATATGCCCTTCACCAACATGCAGTGTTTCCTTGATTGAATTAGCTCTCACACCAATATTTGCGTCTAGTATCTTTGCATTGAGGGCTAACTGAAAACGGCTTTGTCGCTGAAGTGGTCTGTGAATGTGGAGTCGGTGGCATGTGAAACCCGCATGTGGAGCATTCGTTTGTGTGGGATGCTCTACCAGGTTCATTCCTAGATAATGCACTCAAAGGGCACTAAGGCTAGAGTGTGGAAACTGAGTTTAATTGAGAGCTGCTTGGAAGTCTGATGGTGTGTGAAGTTAGTGAGCCAAATGGAGTTGTTCTCCCACAAGAACCACGCGGCTGATCCTTCTTCAATATGCCCTTCACCAACATGCAGTGTTTCCCTGATTGAATTAGCTCTCACACCAATATTTGCGTCTAGAGCCTTTGCATTGAGGGCTATCTGAAAACGGCTTTGTCGCTGAAGTTGCCTGTGAATGTGGAGTTGGTGGCATGTGAAACCCGCATGTGGAGCATTCGTTTGTGTGGGATGCTCACCAAGATTCATTTCAGTCCTAGGCACTCAAAGGGCACTAAGCCTAGAGTGTGAAAACTGGGTTTCCTTGAGTGCTGCTTGGAAGCCTGATGGTGTGTGAAGTTAGTGAGCCAAATGGAGTTGTTCTCCCACAAGAACCACTCGGCTGATCCTTCTTCAATATGCCCTTCACCAACATGCAGTGTTTCCTTGATTGAATTAGCTCTCACACCAATATTTGCGTCTAGTATCTTTGCATTGAGGGCTAACTGAAAACGGCTTTGTCGCTGAAGTGGTCTGTGAATGTGGAGTTGGTGGCATGTGAAACCCGCATGTGGAGCATTCGTTTGTGTGGGATGCTCTACCAGGTTCATTCCTAGATAATGCACTCAAAGGGCACTAAGGCTAGAGTGTGGAAACTGAGTTTAATTGAGAGAAGCTTGGAAGTGTGATGGTGTGTGAAGTTAGTGAGCCAAATGGAGTTGTTCTCCCACAAGAACCACTCGGCTGATCCTTCTTCATATGCCCTTCACCAACATGCAGTGTTTCCTTGATTGAATTAGCTCTCACACCAATATTTGCGTCTAGATCCTTTGCATTGAGGGCTATCTGAAAACGGCTGTGGCGCTGAAGTTGCCTGAGAATGTGGAGTTGGTGGCATGGAAACCCGCATGTGGAGCATTCGTTTGTGTGGGATGCTCTACCAGCTTCATTCCTAGATAATGCACTCAAAGGGCACTAAGCCTAGAGTGTGAAAACTGAGTTTCCTTGAGAGCTGCTTGGAAGCCTGATGGTGTGTGTAGTTAGTGAGCCAAATGGAGTTGTTCTCCCACAAGAACCACGCGGCTGATCCTTCTTCAATATGCCCTTCACCAACATGCAGTGTTTCCTTGATTGAATTAGCTCTCACACCAATATTTGCGTCTAGATCCTTTGCATTGAGGGCTATCTGAAAACGGCTGTGGCGCTGAAGTTGCCTGAGAATGTGGAGTTGGTGGCATGTGAAACCCGCATGTGGAGCATTCGTTTGTGTGGGATGCTCTACCAGGTTCATTCCTAGATAATGCACTCAAAGGGCACTAAGCATAGAGTGTGAAAACTGAGTTTCCTTGAGAGCTGCTTGGAAGCCTGATGCTGTGTGAAGTTAGTGAGCCAAATGGAGTTGTTCTCCCACAAGAACCACTCGGCTGATCCTTCTTCAATATGCCCTTCACCAACATGCAGTGTTTCCTTGATTGAATTAGCTCTCACACCAATATTTGCGTCTAGAGCCTTTGCATTGAGGGCTATCTGAAAACGGCTGTGGCGCTGAAGTTGCCTGAGAATGTGGAGTTGGTGGCATATGAAACCCGCATGTGGAGCATTCGTTTGTGTTGAATGCTCTACCAGCTTCATTCCAAGATAATGCACTCAAAGGGCACTAAGCATAGAGTGTGAAAGCTGAGTTTCCTTGAGAGCTGCTTGGAAGCCTGATGATGTGTGAAGTTAGTGAGCCAAATGGAGTTGTTCTCCCACAAGAACCACTCGGCTGATCCTTCTTCAATATGCCCTTCACCAACATGCAGTGTTTCCTTGATTGAATTAGCTCTCACACCAATATTTGTGTCTACAGCCTTTGCATTGAGGGCTATCTGAAAACGGCTGTGGCGCTGAAGTGGCCTGTGAATGTGGAGTTGGTGGCATGTGAAACCCGCATGTGGAGCATTCGTTTGTGTGGGATGCTCTACCAGGTTCATTCCTAGATAATGCACTCAAAGGGCACTAAGCATAGAGTGTGAAAACTGAGTTTCCTTGAGAGCTGCTTGGAAGCCTGATGGTGTGTGAAGTTAGTGAGCCAAATGGAGTTGTTCTCCCACAAGAACCACTCGGCTGATCCTTCTTCAATATGCCCTTCACCAACATGCAGTGTTTCCTTGATTGAATAAGCTCTCACACCAATATTTGCGTCTAGAACCTTTGCATTGAGGGCTATCAGAAAACGGCTATGGCGCTGAAGTTGCCTGTGAATGTGGAGTTGGTGGCATGTGAAATCCGCATGTGGAGCATTCGTTTGTGTTTGATGCTCACCAAGCTTCATTTCAGTCCTAGGCACTCAAAGGGCACTAAGCATAGAGTGTGAAAACTGAGTTTCCTTGAGAGCTGCTTGGAAGCCTGATGGTGTGTGAAGTTAAAGAGCCAAATGGAGTTGTGCTCCCACAAGAACCACTCGGCTGATCTTTCTTTAATATGCCCTTCACCAACATGCAGTGTTTCCTTGATTGAATTAGCTCTCACACCAATATTTGCGTCTAGTATCTTTGCATTGAGGGCTCTCTGAAAACGGCTGTGGCGCTGAAGTTGCCTGTGAATGTGGAGTTGGTGGCATGTGAAACCGCATGTGGAGCATTCGTTTGTGTGGGATGCTCTACCAGGTTCATTCCTAGATAATGCACTCAAAGGGCACTAAGCATAGAGTGTGAAAACTGAGATTCCTTGAGAGCTGCTTGGAAGCCTGATGGTGTGTGAAGTTAGTGAGCCAAATGGAGTTGTTCTCCCACAAGAACCACTTGGCTGATCCTTCTTCAATATGCCCTTCACCAACATGCAGTGTTTCCTTGATTGAATTAACTCTCACACCAATATTTGCGTCTAGAGGCTTTGCATTGAGGGCTATCTGAAAACGGCTGCGGCGCTGAAGTTGCCTGAGAATGTGGAGTTGGTGGCATGTGCAACCCGCATGTGGAGCATTTGTTTGTGTGGGATGCTCACCAAGCTTCATTTCAGTCCTAGGCACTCAAAGGGCACTAAGCCTAGAGTGTGAAACTGAGTTTCCTTGAGAGCTGCTTGGAAGCCTGATGGTGTGTGAAGTTAGTGAGCCAAATGGAGTTGTTCTCCCACAAGAACCACTCGTCTGATCCTTCTTCAATATGCCCTGCACCAACATGCAGTGTTTCCTTGATTGAATTAGCTCTCACACCAATATTTGCGTCTAGTATCTTTGCATTGAGGGCTAACTGAAAACGGCTTTGTCGCTGAAGTGGTCTGTGAATGTGGAGTTGGTGGCATGTGAAACCCGCATGTGGAGCATTCGTTTGTGTGGGATGCTCTCCAAGCTTCATTTCAGTCCTAGGCAATCAAAGGGCACTAAGCCTAGAGTATGAAAACTGAGTTTCCTTGAGAGCTGCTTGGAAGCCTGATGGTGTGTGAAGTTAGTGAGCCAAATGGAGTTGTTTTCCCACAAGAACCACTCGGCTGATCCTTCTTCAATATGCCCTGCACCAACATGCAGTGTTTCCTTGATTGAATTAGCTCTCACACCAATATTTGCGTCTAGAGCCTTTGCATTGAGGGCTATCTGAAAACGGCTTTGTCGCTGATGTTGCCTGTGAATGTGGAGTCGGTGGCATGTGAAACCCGCATGTGGAGCATTCGTTTGTGTGGGATTCTCACCAAGATTCATTTCAGTCCTAGGCACTCAAAGGGCACTAAGCCTAGAGTGTGAAAACTGAGTTTCCTTGAGTGCTGCTTGGAAGCCTGATGGTGTGTGAAGTTAGTGAGCCAAATGGAGTTGTTCTCCCACAAGAACCACTCGGCTGATCCTTCTTCAATATGCCCTTCACCAACATGCAGTGTTTCCTTGATTGAATTAGCTCTCACACCAATATTTGCGTCTAGTATCTTTGCATTGAGGGCTAACTGAAAACGGCTTTGTCGCTGAAGTGGTCTGTGAATGTGGAGTTGGTGGCATGTGAAACCCGCATGTGGAGCATTCGTTTGTGTGGGATGCTCTACCAGCTTCATTCCTAGATAATGCACTCAAAGGGCACTAAGGCTAGAGTGTGGAAACTGAGTTTAATTGAGAGCTGCTTGGAAGTCTGATGGTGTGTGAAGTTAGTGAGCCAAATGGAGTTGTTCTCCCACAAGAACCACTCGGCTGATCCTTCTTCATATGCCCTTCACCAACATGCAGTGTTTCCTTGATTGAATTAGCTCTCACACCAATATTTGCGTCTAGATCCTTTGCATTGAGGGCTATCTGAAAACGGCTGTGGCGCTGAAGTTGCCTGTGAATGTGGAGTTGGTGGCATGGAAACCCGCATGTGGAGCATTCGTTTGTGTGGGATGCTCTACCAGCTTCATTCCTAGATAATGCACTCAAAGGGCACTAAGCCTAGAGTGTGAAAACTGAGTTTCCTTGAGAGCTGCTTGGAAGCCTGATGGTGTGTGAAGTTAGTGAGCCAAATGGAGTTGTTCTCCCACAAGAACCACGCGGCTGATCCTTCTTCAATATGCCCTTCACCAACATGCAGTGTTTCCTTGATTGAATTAGCTCTCACACCAATATTTGCGTCTAGAGCCTTTGCATTGAGGGCTATGTGAAAACGGCTATGGCGCTGAAGTTGCCTGTGAATGTGGAGTTGGTGGCATGTGAAACCCGCATGTGGAGCATTCGTTTGTGTGGGATGCTCACCAAGATTCATTTCAGTCCTAGGCACTCAAAGGGCACTAAGCATAGAGTGTGAAAACTGGGTTTCCTTGAGTGCTGCTTGGAAGCCTGATGGTGTGTGAAGTTAGTGAGCCAAATGGAGTTGTTCTCCCACAAGAACCACTCGGCTGATCCTTCTTCAATATGCCCTTCACCAACATGCAGTGTTTCCTTGATTGAATTAGCTCTCACACCAATATTTGCGTCTAGTATCTTTGCATTGAGGGCTAACTGAAAACGGCTTTGTCGCTGAAGTGGTCTGTGAATGTGGAGTCGGTGGCATGTGAAACCCGCATGTGGAGCATTCGTTTGTGTGGGATGCTCTACCAGGTTCATTCCTAGATAATGCACTCAAAGGGCACTAAGGCTAGAGTGTGGAAACTGAGTTTAATTGAGAGCTGCTTGGAAGTCTGATGGTGTGTGAAGTTAGTGAGCCAAATGGAGTTGTTCTCCCACAAGAACCACGCGGCTGATCCTTCTTCAATATGCCCTTCACCAACATGCAGTGTTTCCTTGATTGAATTAGCTCTCACACCAATATTTGCGTCTAGAGCCTTTGCATTGAGGGCTATCTGAAAACGGCTTTGTCGCTGAAGTTGCCTGTGAATGTGGAGTTGGTGGCATGTGAAACCCGCATGTGGAGCATTCGTTTGTGTGGGATGCTCACCAAGATTCATTTCAGTCCTAGGCACTCAAAGGGCACTAAGCCTAGAGTGTGAAAACTGGGTTTCCTTGAGTGCTGCTTGGAAGCCTGATGGTGTGTGAAGTTAGTGAGCCAAATGGAGTTGTTCTCCCACAAGAACCACTCGGCTGATCCTTCTTCAATATGCCCTTCACCAACATGCAGTGTTTCCTTGATTGAATTAGCTCTCACACCAATATTTGCGTCTAGTATCTTTGCATTGAGGGCTAACTGAAAACGGCTTTGTCGCTGAAGTGGTCTGTGAATGTGGAGTTGGTGGCATGTGAAACCCGCATGTGGAGCATTCGTTTGTGTGGGATGCTCTACCAGGTTCATTCCTAGATAATGCACTCAAAGGGCACTAAGGCTAGAGTGTGGAAACTGAGTTTAATTGAGGAGAAGCTTGGAAGTGTGATGGTGTGTGAAGTTAGTGAGCCAAATGGAGTTGTTCTCCCACAAGAACCACTCGGCTGATCCTTCTTCAATATGCCCTTCACCAACATGCAGTGTTTCCTTGATTGAATTAACTCTCACACCAATATTTGCGTCTAGAGGCTTTGCATTGAGGGCTATCTGAAAACGGCTGCGGCGCTGAAGTTGCCTGAGAATGTGGAGTTGGTGGCATGTGCAACCCGCATGTGGAGCATTTGTTTGTGTGGGATGCTCACCAAGCTTCATTTCAGTCCTAGGCACTCAAAGGGCACTAAGCCTAGAGTGTGAAAAACTGAGTTTCCTTGAGAGCTGCTTGGAAGCCTGATGGTGTGTGAAGTTAGTGAGCCAAATGGAGTTGTTCTCCCACAAGAACCACTCGTCTGATCCTTCTTCAATATGCCCTGCACCAACATGCAGTGTTTCCTTGATTGAATTAGCTCTCACACCAATATTTGCGTCTAGTATCTTTGCATTGAGGGCTAACTGAAAACGGCTTTGTCGCTGAAGTGGTCTGTGAATGTGGAGTTGGTGGCATGTGAAACCCGCATGTGGAGCATTCGTTTGTGTGGGATGCTCTCCAAGCTTCATTTCAGTCCTAGGCAATCAAAGGGCACTAAGCATAGAGTATGAAAACTGAGTTTCCTTGAGAGCTGCTTGGAAGCCTGATGGTGTGTGAAGTTAGTGAGCCAAATGGAGTTGTTTTCCCACAAGAACCACTCGGCTGATCCTTCTTCAATATGCCCTGCACCAACATGCAGTGTTTCCTTGATTGAATTAGCTCTCACACCAATATTTGCGTCTAGAGCCTTTGCATTGAGGGCTATCTGAAAACGGCTTTGTCGCTGATGTTGCCTGTGAATGTGGAGTCGGTGGCATGTGAAACCCGCATGTGGAGCATTCGTTTGTGTGGGATTCTCACCAAGATTCATTTCAGTCCTAGGCACTCAAAGGGCACTAAGGCCTAGAGTGTGAAAACTGAGTTTCCTTGAGTGCTGCTTGGAAGCCTGATGGTGTGTGAAGTTAGTGAGCCAAATGGAGTTGTTCTCCCACAAGAACCACTCGGCTGATCCTTCTTCAATATGCCCTTCACCAACATGCAGTGTTTCCTTGATTGAATTAGCTCTCACACCAATATTTGCGTCTAGTATCTTTGCATTGAGGGCTAACTGAAAACGGCTGTGGCGCTGAAGTGGTCTGTGAATGTGGAGTTGGTGGCATGTGAAACCCGCATGTGGAGCATTCGTTTGTGTGGGATGCTCTACCAGCTTCATTCCTAGATAATGCACTCAAAGGGCACTAAGGCTAGAGTGTGGAAACTGAGTTTAATTGAGAGCTGCTTGGAAGTCTGATGGTGTGTGAAGTTAGTGAGCCAAATGGAGTTGTTCTCCCACAAGAACCACTCGGCTGATCCTTCTTCATATGCCCTTCACCAACATGCAGTGTTTCCTTGATTGAATTAGCTCTCACACCAATATTTGCGTCTAGATCCTTTGCATTGAGGGCTATCTGTAAACGGCTGTGGCGCTGAAGTTGCCTGTGAATGTGGAGTTGGTGGCATGGAAACCCGCATGTGGAGCATTCGTTTGTGTGGGATGCTCTACCAGCTTCATTCCTAGATAATGCACTCAAAGGGCACTAAGCCTAGAGTGTGAAAACTGAGTTTCCTTGAGAGCTGCTTGGAAGCCTGATGGTGTGTGAAGTTAGTGAGCCAAATGGAGTTGTTCTCCCACAAGAACCACGCGGCTGATCCTTCTTCAATATGCTCTTCACCAACATGCAGTGTTTCCTTGATTGAATTAGCTCTCACACCAATATTTGCGTCTATAGCCTTTGCATTGAGGGCTATCTGAAAACGGCTGTGGCGCTGAAGTTGCCTGAGAATGTGGAGTTGGTGGCTTGTGAAACCCGCATGTGGAGCATTCGTTTGTGTGGGATGCTCTACCAGGTTCATTCCTAGATAATGCACTCAAAGGGCACTAAGCATAGAGTGTGAAAACTGAGTTTCCTTGAGAGCTGCTTGGAAGCCGGATGGTGTGTGAAGTTAGTGAGCCAAATGGAGTTGTTCTCCCACAAGAACCACTCGGCTGATCCTTCTTCAATATGTCCTTCACCAACATGCAGTGTTTCCTTGATTGAATTAGCTCTCACACCAATATTTCGGTCTAGAGCCTTTGCATTGAGGGCTATCTGAAAACGGCTGTGGCGCTGAAGTTGCCTGAGAATGTGGAGTTGGTGGCATGTGAAATCCGCATGTGGAGCATTCGTTTGTGTTTGATGCTCACCAAGCTTCATTTCAGTCCTAGGCACTCAAAGGGCACTAAGCATAGAGTGTGAAACTGAGTTTCCTTGAGAGCTGCTTGGAAGCCTGATGGTGTGTGAAGTTAAAGAGCCAAATGGAGTTGTGCTCCCACAAGAACCACTCGGCTGCTCCTTCTTCAATATGGCCTTCACCAACATGCAGTGTTTCCTTGATTGAATTAGCTCTCACACCAACATTTGTGTCTGGATCCTTTGCATTGAGGGCTATCTGAAAACGGCTGTGGCGCTGAAGTTGCCTGTGGATGTGGAGTTGGTGACATGTAAAACCCGCATGTGGAGCATTCGTTTGTGTGGGATGCTAGCCAAGCTTCATTTCAGTCCTAGGCACTCAAAGCGCACTAAGCATAGAGTGTGAAAACTGAGTTTCCTTGAAAACTGCTTGGAAGCCTGATGGTGTGTGAAGTTAGTGAGCCAAATGGAGTTGTTCTCTCACAAGAACCACTCGGCTGATCCTTCTTCAATATGGCCTTCACCAACATGCAGTGTTTCCTTGATTGAATTAGCTCTCACACCAATATTTGCGTCTATAGCCTTTGCATTGAGGGCTATCTGAAAACGGCTGTGGCGCTGAAGTTGCCTGTGAATGTGGAGTTGGTGGCATGTGAAACCCGCATGTGGAGCATTCGTTTGTGTGGCATGCACTACCAGGTTCATTCTTAGATAATGCACTCAAAGGGCACTAAGCATAGAGTGTGAAAACTGAGTTTCCTTGAGAGCTGCTTGGAAGCCTGATGGTGTGTGAAGTTAGTGAGCCAAATGGAGTTGTTCTCCCACAAGAACCACTCGGCTGATCTTTCTTCAATATGCCCTTCACCAACATGCAGTGTTTCCTTGATTGAATTAGCTCTCACACTAATATTTGCGTCTAGAGCCTTTGCATTGAGGGCTCTCTGAAAACGGCTGTGGCGCTGAAGTTGCCTGTGAATGTGGAGTTGGTGGCATGTGAAACCGCATGTGGAGCATTCGTTTGTGTGGGATGCTCTACCAGGTTCATTCCTAGATAATGCACTCAAAGGGCACTAAGCATAGAGTGTGAAAACTGAGATTCCTTGAGAGCTGCTTGGAAGCCTGATGGTGTGTGAAGTTAGTGAGCCAAATGGAGTTGTTCTCCCACAAGAACCACTCGGCTGATCCTTCTTCAATATGCCCTGCACCAACATGCAGTGTTTCCTGGATTGAATTAGCTCTCACACCATTATTTGGGTCTTTAGCCTTTGCATTGAGGGCTATCTGAAAACGGCTGTGGCGCTGAAGTTGCCTGTGAATGTGGAGTTGGTGGCATGTGAAACCCGCATGTGGAGCATTCGTTTGTGTGGGATGCTCACCAAGCTTCATTTCAGTCCTAGGCACTCAAAGGGCACTAAGCATAGAGTATGAAAACTGAGTTTCCTTGAGAGCTGCTTGGAAGCCTGATGGTGTGTGAAGTTAGTGAGCCAAATGGAGTTGTTTTCCCACAAGAACCACTCGGCTGATCCTTCTTCAATATGCCCTGCACCAACATGCAGTGTTTCCTTGATTGAATTAGCTCTCACACCAATATTTGCCTCTAGAACCTTTGCATTGAGGGCTATCTGAAAACGGCTGTGGCGCTGAAGTTGCCTGAGAATGTGGAGTTGGTGGCATGGAAACCCGCATGTGGAGCATTCATTTGTGTGGGATGCTCACCAAGCTTCATTTCAGTCCTAGGCACTCAAAGGGCTCTAAGCATAGAGTGTGAAAACTGAGTTTCCTTGAGAGCTGCTTGGAAGCCTGATGGTGTGTGAAGTTAGTGAGCCAAATGGAGTTGTTCTCCCACAAGAACCACTCGGCTGATCCTTCTTCAATATGCCCTTCACCAACATGCAGTGTTTCATTGATTGAATTAGCTCTCAGACTAATATTTGTGTGTAGACCGTTTCAATTGTGGGCTATCTGAAAACGGCTGTGGCGCTGAAGTTGCCTGAGAATGTGGAGTTGGTGGCATGTGAAACCCG
This sequence comes from Ochotona princeps, assembly GCF_030435755.1. NCBI lineage: Eukaryota > Metazoa > Chordata > Mammalia > Lagomorpha > Ochotonidae > Ochotona > Ochotona princeps. The sequence goes on from NW_026698685.1 coordinate 52,190, forward strand.
CATGTGGAGCATTCGTTTGTGTGGGATGCTCACCAAGATTCATTTCAGTCCTAGGCACTCAAAGGGCACTAAGCATAGAGTGTGAAAACTGAGTTTCCTTGAGAGCTGCTTGGAAGCCTGATGGTGTGTGAAGTTAGTGAGCCAAATGGAGTTGTTCTCCCACAAGAACCACTCGACTGATCCTTCTTCAATATGCCCTGCACCAACATGCAGTGTTTCCTTGATTGAATTAGCTCTCACACGAATATTTGCGTCTAGAGCCTTTGCATTGAGGGCTATCTGAAAACGGCTGTGGCGCTGAAGTTGCCTGTGAATGTGGAGTTGGTGGCATGTGAAACCGCATGTGGAGCATTCGTTTGTGTGGGATGCTCTACCAGGTTCATTCCTAGATAATGCACTCAAAGGGCACTAAGCCTAGAGTGTGAAAACTGAGTTTCCTTGAGAGCTACTTGGAAGCCTGATGGTGTGTGAAGTTAGTGAGCCAAATGGAGTTGTTCTCCCACAAGAACCACTCGGCTGATCCTTCTTCAATATGCCCTTCACCAACATGCAGTGTTTCCTTGATTGAATTAGCTCTCACACCAATATTTGCGTCTAGAGCCTTTGCATTGAGGGCTATCTGAAAACGGCTGTGGCGCTGAAGTTGCCTGTGAATGTGGAGTTGGTGGCATGTGAAACCGCATGTGGAGCATTCGTTTGTGTGGGATGCTCACCAAGCTTCATTTCAGTTTTAGGCCCTCAAAGGGCACTAAGCATAGAGTGTGAAAACTGAGTTTCCTTGAGAGCTGCTTGGAAGCCTGATGGTGTGTGAAGTTAGTGAGCCAAATGGAGTTGTTTTCCCACAAGAGCCAGTCGGCTGATCCTTCTTCAATATGCCCTTCACCAACATGCAGTGTTTCCTTGATTGAATTAGCTCTCACACCAATATTTGTGTCTAGAGCCTTTGCATTGAGGGCTATCTGAAAACGGCTGTGGCGCTGAAGTTGCCTGTGAATGTGGAGTTGGTGGCATGTGAAACCCGCATGTGGAGCATTCGTTTGTGTGGGATGCTCACCAAGCTTCATTTCAGTCCTAGGCACTCAAAGGGCACTAAGCCTAGAGTGTGAAAACTGAGTTTCCTTGAGAGCTGCTTGGAAGCCTGATGGTGTGTGAAGTTAGTGAGCCAAATGGAGTTGTTCTCCCACAAGAACCACTCATCTGATCCTTCTTCAATATGCCCTGCACCAACATGCAGTGTTTCCTTGATTGAATTAGCTCTCACACCAATATTTGGGTCTTTAGCCTTTGCATTGAGGGCTATCTGAAAACGGCTGTGGCGCTGAAGTTGCCTGTGAATGTGGAGTTGGTGGCATGTGAAACCCGCATGTGGAGCATTCGTTTGTGTGGGATGCTCTCCAAGCTTCATTTCAGTCCTAGGCACTCAAAGGGCACTAAGCATAGAGTATGAAAACTGAGTTTCCTTGAGAGCTGCTTGGAAGCCTGATGGTGTGTGAAGTTAAAGAGCCAAATGGAGTTGTGCTCCCACAAGAACCACTCGGCTGATCCTTCTTCAATATGCCCTTCACCAACATGCAGTGTTTCCTTGATTGAATTAGCTCTCACACCAATATTTGCGTCTAGAGCCTTTGCATTGAGGGCTATCTGAAAACGGCTTTGTCGCTGAAGTTGCCTGTGAATGTGGAGTTGGTGGCATGTGAAACCCGCATGTGGAGCATTCGTTTGTGTGGGATGCTCACCAAGATTCATTTCAGTCCTAGGCACTCAAAGGGCACTAAGCCTAGAGTGTGAAAACTGGGTTTCCTTGAGTGCTGCTTGGAAGCCTGATGGTGTGTGAAGTTAGTGAGCCAAATGGAGTTGTTCTCCCACAAGAACCACTCGGCTGATCCTTCTTCAATATGCCCTTCACCAACATGCAGTGTTTCCTTGATTGAATTAGCTCTCACACCAATATTTCGGTCTAGAGCCTTTGCATTGAGGGCTATCTGAAAACGGCTGTGGCGCTGAAGTTGCCTGAGAATGTGGAGTTGGTGGCATGTGAAACCCGCATGTGGAGCATTCGTTTTTGTGGGATGCTCTACCAGGTTCATTCCTAGATAATGCACTCAAAGGGCACTAAGCCTAGAGTGTGAAAACTGAGTTTCCTTGAGAGCTGCTTGGAAGCCTGATGGTGTGTGAAGTTAGTGAGCCAAATGGAGTTGTTCTCCCACAAGAACCACTCGGCTGATCCTTCTTCAATATGCCCTGCACCAACATGCAGTGTTTCCTTGATTGAATTAGCTCTCACAACAATATTTGCGTCTAGAACCTTTGCATTGAGGGCTATCAGAAAACGGCTATGGCGCTGAAGTTGCCTGTGAATGTGGAGTTGGTGGCATGTGAAATCCGCATGTGGAGCATTCGTTTGTGTTTGATGCTCACCAAGCTTCATTTCAGTCCTAGGCACTCAAAGGGCACTAAGCCTAGAGTGTGAAAACTGAGTTTCCTTGAGAGCTGCTTGGAAGCCTGATGGTGTGTGAAGTTAAAGAGCCAAATGGAGTTGTGCTCCCACAAGAACCACTCGGCTGATCCTTCTTCAATATGGCCTTCACCAACATGCAGTGTTTCCTTGATTGAATTAGCTCTCACACCAACATTTGTGTCTGGATCCTTTGCATTGAGGGCTATCTGAAAACGGCTTTGGCGCTGAAGTTGCCTGTGGATGTGGAGTTGGTGACATGTAAAACCCGCATGTGGAGCATTCGTTTGTGTGGGATGCTAGCCAAGCTTCATTTCAGTCCTAGGCACTCAAAGGGCACTAAGCATAGAGTGTGAAAACTGAGTTTCCTTGAAAACTGCTTGGAAGCCTGATGGTGTGTGAAGTTAGTGAGCCAAATGGAGTTGTTCTCTCACAAGAACCACTCGGCTGATCCTTCTTCAATATGGCCTTCACCAACATGCAGTGTTTCCTTGATTGAATTAGCTCTCACACCAATATTTGCGTCTATAGCCTTTGCATTGAGGGCTATCTGAAAACGGCTGTGGCGCTGAAGTTGCCTGTGAATGTGGAGTTGGTGGCATGTGAAACCCGCATGTGGAGCATTCGTTTGTGTGGCATGCACTACCAGGTTCATTCTTAGATAATGCACTCAAAGGGCACTAAGCATAGAGTGTGAAAACTGAGTTTCCTTGAGAGCTGCTTGGAAGCCTGATGGTGTGTGAAGTTAGTGAGCCAAATGGAGTTGTTCTCCCACAAGAACCACTCGGCTGATCTTTCTTTAATATGCCCTTCACCAACATGCAGTGTTTCCTTGATTGAATTAGCTCTCACACTAATATTTGCGTCTATAGCCTTTGCATTGAGGGCTCTCTGAAAACGGCTGTGGCGCTGAAGTTGCCTGTGAATGTGGAGTTGGTGGCATGTGAAACCGCATGTGGAGCATTCGTTTGTGTGGGATGCTCTACCAGGTTCATTCCTAGATAATGCACTCAAAGGGCACTAAGCATAGAGTGTGAAAACTGAGATTCCTTGAGAGCTGCTTGGAAGCCTGATGGTGTGTGAAGTTAGTGAGCCAAATGGAGTTGTTCTCCTACAAGAACCACTTGGCTGATCCTTCTTCAATATGCCCTGCATCCAACATGCAGTGTTTCCTTGATTGAATTAACTCTCACACCAATATTTGCGTCTAGAGGCTTTGCATTGAGGGCTATCTGAAAATGGCTGCGGCACTAAAGTTGCCTGAGAATGTGGAGTTTGTGGCATGTGCAACCCGCATGTGGAGCATTTGTTTGTGTGGGATGCTCACCAAGCTTCATTTCAGTCCTAGGCACTCAAAGGGCACTAAGCCTAGAGTGTGAAAACTGAGTTTCCTTGAGAGCTGCTTGGAAGCCTGATGGTGTGTGAAGTTAGTGAGCCAAATGGAGTTGTTCTCCCACAAGAACCACTCGTCTGATCCTTCTTCAATATGCCCTGCACCAACATGCAGTGTTTCCTTGATTGAATTAGCTCTCACACCATTATTTGGGTCTTTAGCCTTTGCATTGAGGGCTATCTGAAAACGGCTGTGGCGCTGAAGTTGCCTGTGAATGTGGAGTTGGTGGCATGTGAAACCCGCATGTGGAGCATTCGTTTGTGTGGGATGCTCTCCAAGCTTCATTTCAGTCCTAGGCACTCAAAGGGCACTAAGCATAGAGTATGAAAACTGAGTTTCCTTGAGAGCTGCTTGGAAGCCTGATGGTGTGTGAAGTTAGTGAGCCAAATGGAGTTGTTTTCCCACAAGAACCACTCGGCTGATCCTTCTTCAATATGCCCTGCACCAACATGCAGTGTTTCCTTGATTGAATTAGCTCTCACACCAATATTTGCCTCTAGAACCTTTGCATTGAGGGCTATCTGAAAACGGCTGTGGCGCTGAAGTTGCCTGAGAATGTGGAGTTGGTGGCATGTGAAAAACGCATGTGGAGCATTCATTTGTGTGGGATGCTCACCAAGCTTCATTTCAGTCCTAGGCACTCAAAGGGCTCTAAGCATAGAGTGTGAAAACTGAGTTTCCTTGAGAGCTGCTTGGAAGCCTGATGGTGTGTGAAGTTAGTGAGCCAAATGGAGTTGTTCTCCCACAAGAACCACTCGGCTGATCCTTCTTCAATATGCCCTTCACCAACATGCAGTGTTTCCTTGATTGAATTATCTCTCAGACTAATATTTGTGTGTAGACCGTTTCAATTGTGGGCTATCTGAAAACGGCTGTGGCGCTGAAGTTGCCTGAGAATGTGGAGTTGGTGGCATGTGAAACCCGCATGTGGAGCATTCGTTTGTGTGGGATGCTCACCAAGCTTCATTTCAGTCCTAGGCACTCAAAGGGCACTAAGCATAGAGTGTGAAAACTGAGTTTCCTTGAGAGCTGCTTGGAAGCCTGATGGTGTGTGAAGTTAGTGAGCCAAATGGAGTTGTTCTCCCACAAGAACCACTCGGCTGATCTTTCTTTAATATGCCCTTCACCAACATGCAGTGTTTCCTTGATTGAATTAGCTCTCACACCAATATTTGGGTCTTTAGCCTTTGCATTGAGGGCTATCTGAAAACGGCTGTGGCGCTGAAGTTGCCTGAGAATGTGGAGTTGGTGGCATGTGAAAAACGCATGTGGAGCATTCATTTGTGTGGGATGCTCACCAAGCTTCATTTCAGTCCTAGGCACTCAAAGGGCTCTAAGCATAGAGTGTGAAAACTGAGTTTCCTTGAGAGCTGCTTGGAAGCCTGATGGTGTGTGAAGTTAGTGAGCCAAATGGAGTTGTTCTCCCACAAGAACCACTTGGCTGATCCTTCTTCAATATGCCCTTCACCAACATGCAGTGTTTCCTTGATTGAATTATCTCTCAGACTAATATTTGTGTGTAGACCGTTTCAATTGTGGGTATCTGAAAACGGCTGTGGCGCTGAAGTTGCCTGAGAATGTGGAGTTGGTGGCATGTGAAACCCGCATGTGGAGCATTCGTTTGTGTGGGATGCTCACCAAACTTCATTTCAGTCCTAGGCACTCAAAGGGCACTAAGCATAGAGTGTGAAAACTGAGTTTCCTTGAGAGCTGCTTGGAAGCCTGATGGTGTGTGAAGTTAGTGAGCCAAATGGAGTTGTTCTCCTACAAGAACCACTTGGCTGATCCTTCTTCAATATGCCCTGCACCAACATGCAGTGTTTCCTTGATTGAATTAACTCTCACACCAATATTTGCGTCTAGAGGCTTTGCATTGAAGGCTATCTGAAAACGGCTGCGGCGCTGAAGTTGCCTGAGAATGTGGAGTTTGTGGCATGTGCAACCCGCATGTGGAGCATTTGTTTGTGTGGGATGCTCACCAAGCTTCATTTCAGTCCTAGGCACTCAAAGGGCACTAAGCATAGAGTATGAAAACTGAGTTTCCTTGAGAGCTGCTTGGAAGCCTGATGGTGTGTGAAGTTAGTGAGCCAAATGGAGTTGTTCTCCTACAAGAACCACTCGGCTGATCCTTCTTCAATATGCCCTGCACCAACATGCAGTGTTTCCTTGATTGAATTAGCTCTCACACCAATATTTGCCTCTAGAACCTTTGCATTGAGGGCTATCTGAAAACGGCTGTGGCGCTGAAGTTGCCTGAGAATGTGGAGTTGGTGGCATGTGAAAAACGCATGTGGAGCATTCATTTGTGTGGGATGCTCACCAAGCTTCATTTCAGTCCTAGGCACTCAAAGGGCACTAAGCCTAGAGTGTGAAAACTGAGTTTCCTTGAGAGCTGCTTGGAAGGCTGATGGTGTGTGAAGTTAGTGAGCCAAATGGAGTTGTTCTCCCACAAGAACCACTCGACTGATCCTTCTTCAATATGCCCTGCACCAACATGCAGTGTTTCCTTGATTGAATTAGCTCTCACACGAATATTTGCGTCTAGAGCCTTTGCATTGAGGGCTATCTGAAAACGGCTGTGGCGCTGAAGTTGCCTGTGAATGTGGAGTTGGTGGCATGTGAAACCGCATGTGGAGCATTCGTTTGTTTGGGATGCTCTACCAGGTTCATTCCTAGATAATGCACTCAAAGGGCACTAAGCCTAGAGTGTGAAAACTGAGTTTCCTTGAGAGCTACTTGGAAGCCTGATGGTGTGTGAAGTTAGTGAGCCAAATGGAGTTGTTCTCCCACAAGAACCACTCGGCTGATCCTTCTTCAATATGCCCTTCACCAACAAGCACTGTTTCCTTGATTGAATTAGCTCTCACACCAATATTTGCGTCTAGAGCCTTTGCATTGAGGGCTATGTGAAAACGGCTGTGGCGCTGAAGTTGCCTGTGAATGTGGAGTTGGTGTCATGTGAAACCCGCATGTGGAGCATTCGTTTGTGTGGGATGCTCACCAAGCTTCATTCCTAGATAATGCACTTAAAGGGCACTAAGCATAGAGTGTGAAAACTGAGTTTCCTTGAGAGCTGCTTGGAAGCCTGATGGTGTGTGAAGTTAGTGAGCCAAATGGAGTTGTTCCCCCACAAGAACCACTCGGCTGATCCTTCTTCAATATGCCCGTCACCAACATGCAGTGTTTCCTTGATTGAATTAGCTCTCACACCAACATTTGCGTCTAGAACCTTTGCATTGAGGGCTATCTGAAAACGGCTGTGGCGCTGAAGTTGTCTGTGAATGTGGAGTTGGTGGCATGTGAAACTCGCATGTGGAGCATTCGTTTGTGTGGGATGCACTACCAGGTTCATTCCTAGATAATGCACTCAAAGGGCACTAAGCATAGAGTGTGAAAACTGAGATTCCTTGAAGCTGCTTGGAAGCCTGATGGTGTGTGAAGTTAATGAGACAAATGGAGTTGTTCTCCCACAAGAACCACTTGGCTGATCCTTCTTCAATATGCCCTTCACCAACATGCAGTGTTTCCTTGATTGAATTAGCTCTCACACCAATATTTGCGTCTAGAGCCTTTGCATTGAGGGCTATCTGAAAACGGCTGTGGCGCCGAAGTTGCCTGTGAATGTGGAGTTGGTGGCATGTGAAACCGCATGTGGAGCATTCGTTTGTGTGGGATGCTCACCAAGCTTCATTTCAGTTGTAGGCCCTCAAAGGGCACTAAGCATAGAGTGTGAAAACTGCGTTTCCTTGAGAGCTGCTTGGAAGCCTGATGGTGTGTGAAGTTAGTGAGCCAAATGGAGTTGTTTTCCCACAAGAGCCAGTCGGCTGATCCTTCTTCAATATGCCCTTCACCAACATGCAGTGTTTCCTTGATTGAATTAGCTCTCACACCAATATTTGTGTCTAGTGCCTTTGCATTGAGGGCTATCTGAAAACGGCTGTGGCGCTGAAGTTGCCTGAGAATGTGGAGTTGGTGGCATGTGAAACCCGCATGTGGAGCATTCGTTTGTGTGGGATGCTCTACCAGCTTCATTCCTAGATAATGCACTCAAAGGGCACTAAGCATAGAGTGTGGAAACTGAGTTTCCTTGAGAGCTGCTTGGAAGCCTGATGGTGTGTGAAGTTAGTGAGCCAAATGGAGTTGTTCTCCCACAAGTACCACTCGGCTGATCCTTCTTCAATATGCCCTTCACCAACATGCAGTGTTTCCTTGATTGAATTAGCTCTCACACCAATATTTGCGTCAAGAGCCTTTGCATTGAGGGCTATCTGAAAATGGCTGTGGCGCTGAAGTTGCCTGAGAATGTGGAGTTGGTGGCATGTGAAACCCGCATGTGGAGCATTCGTTTGTGTGGGATGCTCTCCAAGATTCATTTCAGTCCTAGGCACTCAAAGGGCACTAAGCCTAGAGTGTGAAAACTGAGTTTCCTTGAGAGCTGCTTGGAAGCCTGATGGTGTGTGAAGTTAGTGAGCCAAATGGAGTTGTTCTCCCACAAGAACCACTCGGCTGATCCTTCTGCAATATGCCCTTCACCAACATGCAGTGTTTCCTTGATTGAATTAGCTCTCACACAAATATTTTCGTCTAGTATCTTTGCATTGAGGGCTAACTGAAAACGGCTTTGTCGCTGAAGTTGTCTGTGAATGTGGAGTTGGTGGCATGTGAAACCGCATGTGGAGCATTCGTTTGTGTGGGATGCTCACCAAGCTTCATTTCAGTTGTAGGCCCTCAAAGGGCACTAAGCATAGAGTGTGAAAACTGCGTTTCCTTGAGAGCTGCTTGGAAGCCTGATGGTGTGTGAAGTTAGTGAGCCAAATGGAGTTGTTTTCCCACAAGAGCCAGTCGGCTGATCCTTCTTCAATATGCCCTTCACCAACATGCAGTGTTTCCTTGATTGAATTAGCTCTCACACCAATATTTGTGTCTAGTGCCTTTGCATTGAGGGCTATCTGAAAACGGCTGTGGCGCTGAAGTTGCCTGAGAATGTGGAGTTGGTGGCATGTGAAACCCGCATGTGGAGCATTCGTTTGTGTGGGATGCTCTACCAGCTTCATTCCTAGATAATGCACTCAAAGGGCACTAAGCATAGAGTGTGGAAACTGAGTTTCCTTGAGAGCTGCTTGGAAGCCTGATGGTGTGTGAAGTTAGTGAGCCAAATGGAGTTGTTCTCCCACAAGTACCACTCGGCTGATCCTTCTTCAATATGCCCTGCACCAACATGCAGTGTTTCCTTGATTGAATTAGCTCTCACACCAATATTTGCGTCAAGAGCCTTTGCATTGAGGGCTATCTGAAAATGGCTGTGGCGCTGAAGTTGCCTGAGAATGTGGAGTTGGTGGCATGTGAAACCCGCATGTGGAGCATTCGTTTGTGTGGGATGCTCTCCAAGATTCATTTCAGTCCTAGGCACTCAAAGGGCACTAAGCCTAGAGTGTGAAAACTGAGTTTCCTTGAGAGCTGCTTGGAAGCCTGATGGTGTGTGAAGTTAGTGAGCCAAATGGAGTTGTTCTCCCACAAGAACCACTCGGCTGATCCTTCTGCAATATGCCCTTCACCAACATGCAGTGTTTCCTTGATTGAATTAGCTCTCACACAAATATTTGTGTCTAGAGCCTTTGCATTGAGGGCATTGTGAAAATGGCTGTGGCGCTGAAGTTGCCTGTGAATGTGGAGTTGGTGGCATGTGAAACCCGCATGTGGAGCATTTGTTTGTGTGGGATGCTCTACCAGGTTCATTCCTAGATAATGCACTCAAAGGGCACTAAGCATAGAGTGTGAAAACTGAGTTTCCTTGAGAGCTGCTTGGAAGCCGGATGGTGTGTGAAGTTAGTGAGCCAAATGGAGTTGTTTTCCCACAAGAACCACTCGGCTGATCCTTCTTCAATATGCCCTGCACCAACATGCAGTGTTTCCTTGATTGAATTAGCTCTCACACCAATATTTGCCTCTAGAACCTTTGCATTGAGGGCTATCTGAAAACGGCTGTGGCGCTGAAGTTGCCTGAGAATGTGGAGTTGGTGGCATGTGAAAAACGCATGTGGAGCATTCATTTGTGTGGGATGCTCACCAAGCTTCATTTCAGTCCTAGGCACTCAAAGGGCTCTAAGCATAGAGTGTGAAAACTGAGTTTCCTTGAGAGCTGCTTGGAAGCCTGATGGTGTGTGAAGTTAGTGAGCCAAATGGAGTTGTTCTCCCACAAGAACCACTCGGCTGATCCTTCTTCAATATGCCCTTCACCAACATGCAGTGTTTCCTTGATTGAATTATCTCTCAGACTAATATTTGTGTGTAGACCGTTTGAATTCAGGGCTATCTGAAAACGGCTGTGGCGCTGAAGTTGCCTGAGAATGTGGAGTTGGTGGCATGTGAAACCCGCATGTGGAGCATTCGTTTGTGTGGGATGCTCACCAAGCTTCATTTCAGTCCTAGGCACTCAAAGGGCACTAAGCATAGAGTGTGAAAACTGAGTTTCCTTGAGAGCTGCTTGGAAGCCTGATGGTGTGTGAAGTTAGTGAGCCAAATGGAGTTGTTCTCCCACAAGAACCACTCGGCTGATCTTTCTTTAATATGCCCTTCACCAACATGCAGTGTTTCCTTGATTGAATTAGCTCTCACACCAATATTTGGGTCTTTAGCCTTTGCATTGAGGGCTATCTGAAAACGGCTGTGGCGCTGAAGTTGCCTGAGAATGTGGAGTTGGTGGCATGTGAAAAACGCATGTGGAGCATTCATTTGTGTGGGATGCTCACCAAGCTTCATTTCAGTCCTAGGCCCTCAAAGGGCTCTAAGCATAGAGTGTGAAAACTGAGTTTCCTTGAGAGCTGCTTGGAAGCCTGATGGTGTGTGAAGTTAGTGAGCCAAATGGAGTTGTTCTCCCACAAGAACCACTCGGCTGATCCTTCTTCAATATGCCCTTCACCAACATGCAGTGTTTCCTTGATTGAATTATCTCTCAGACTAATATTTGTGTGTAGACCGTTTCAATTGTGGGCTATCTGAAAACGGCTGTGGAAGTGAAGTTGCCTGAGAATGTGGAGTTGGTGGCATGTGAAACCCGCATGTGGAGCATTCGTTTGTGTGGGATGCTCACCAAGCTTCATTTCAGTCCTAGGCACTCAAAGGGCACTAAGCATAGAGTGTGAAAACTGAGTTTCCTTGAGAGCTGCTTGGAAGCCTGATGGTGTGTGAAGTTAGTGAGCCAAATGGAGTTGTTCTCCTACAAGAACTACTTGGCTGATCCTTCTTCAATATGCCCTGCACCAACATGCAGTGTTTCCTTGATTGAATTAGCTCTCACACCAATATTTGCGTCTAGAGGCTTTGCATTGAAGGCTATCTGAAAACGGCTGCGGCGCTGAAGTTGCCTGAGAATGTGGAGTTTGTGGCATGTGCAACCCGCATGTGGAGCATTTGTTTGTGTGGGATGCTCACCAAGCTTCATTTCAGTCCTAGGCACTCAAAGGGCACTAAACCTAGAGTGTGGAAACTGAGTTTCCTTGAGAGCTGCTTGGAAGCCTGATGGTGTGTGAAGTTAGTGAGCCAAATGGAGTTGTTCTCCCACAAGAACCACTCGTCTGATCCTTCTTCAATATGCCCTGCACCAACATGCAGTGTTTCCTTGATTGAATTAGCTCTCACACCAATATTTGGGTCTTTAGCCTTTGCATTGAGGGCTATCTGAAAACGGCTGTGGCGCTGAAGTTGCCTGTGAATGTGGAGTTGGTGGCATGTGAAACCCGCATGTGGAGCATTCGTTTGTGTGGGATGCTCTCCAAGCTTCATTTCAGTCCTAGGCACTCAAAGGGCACTAAGCATAGAGTATGAAAACTGAGTTTCCTTGAGAGCTGCTTGGAAGCCTGATGGTGTGTGAAGTTAGTGAGCCAAATGGAGTTGTTTTCCCACAAGAACCACTCGGCTGATCCTTCTTCAATATGCCCTGCACCAACATGCAGTGTTTCCTTGATTGAATTAGCTCTCACACCAATATTTGCCTCTAGAACCTTTGCATTGAGGGCTATCTGAAAACGGCTGTGGCGCTGAAGTTGCCTGTGAATGTGGAGTTGGTGGCATGTGAAACCGCATGTGGAGCATTCGTTTGTGTAGGATGCTCTACCAGGTTCATTCCTAGATAATGCACTCAAAGGGCACTAAGCCTAGAGTGTGAAAACTGAGTTTCCTTGAGAGCTACTTGGAAGCCTGAATGGTGTGTGAAGTTAGTGAGCCAAATGGAGTTGTTCTCCCACAAGAACCACTCGGCTGATCCTTCTTCAATATGGCCTTCACCAACAAGCACTGTTTCCTTGATTGAATTAGCTCTCACACCAATATTTGCGTCTAGAGCCTTTGCATTGAGGGCTATGTGAAAACGGCTGTGGCGCTGAAGTTGCCTGTGAATGTGGAGTTGGTGGCATGTGAAACCGCATGTGGAGCATTCGTTTGTGTGGGATGCTCTCCACGCTTCATTTCAGTCCTAGGCACTCAAAGGGCACTAAGCATAGAGTGTGAAAAACTGAGTTTCCTTGAGAGCTGCTTGGAAGCCTGATGGTGTGTGAAGTTAGTGAGCCAAATGGAGTTGTTTTCCCACAAGAGCCAGTCGGCTGATCCTTCTGCAATATGCCCTTCACCAACATGCATTGTTTCCTTGATTGAATTAGCTCTCACACCAATATTTGCGTCTAGTATCTTTGCATTGAGGGCTAACTGAAAACGGCTGTGTCGCTGAAGTGGTCTGTGAATGTGGAGTTGGTGGCATGTGAAACCCGCATGTGGAGCATTCGTTTGTGTGGGATGCTCTACCAGGTTCATTCCTAGATAATGCACTCAAAGGGCACTAAGCATAGAGTGTGAAAACTGAGTTTCCTTGAGAGCTGCTTGGAAGCCTGATGGTGTGTGAAGTTAGTGAGCCAAATGGAGTTGTTCTCCCACAAGAACCACTCGGCTGATCCTTCTTCAATATGTCCTTCACCAACATGCAGTGTTTCCTTGATTGAATTAGCTCTCACACCAATATTTGCGTCTAGAGCCTTTGCATTGAGGGCTATCTGAAAATGGCTGTGGCGCTGAAGTTGCCTGAGAATGTGGAGTTGGTGGCATGTGAAACCCGCATGTGGAGCATTCGTTTGTGTGGGATGCTCTCCAAGATTCATTTCAGTCCTAGGCACTCAAAGGGCCCTAAGCCTAGAGTGTGAAAACTGAGTTTCCTGAGAGCTGCTTGGAAGCCTGATGGTGTGTGAAGTTAGTGAGCCAAATGGAGTTGTTCTCCCACAAGAACCACTCGGCTGATCCTTCTTCAATATGCCCTTCACCAACATGCAGTGTTTCCTTGATTGAATTAGCTCTCACACCAATATTTGCGTCTAGAGCCTTTGCATTGAGGGCTATCTGAAAACGGCTGTGTCGCTGAAGTTGTCTGTGAATGTGGAGTTGGTGGCATATGAAACCCGCATGTGGAGCATTCGTTTGTGTGGGATGCTCTACCAGGTTCATTCCTAGATAATGCCCTCAAAGGGCACTAAGCCTAGAGTGTGAAAACTGAGTTTCCTTGAGAGCTGCTTGGAAGCCTGATGGTGTGTGAAGTTAGTGAGCCAAATGAGTTGTTCTCCCACAAGAACCACTCGGCTGATCCTTCTTCAATATGCCCTTCACCAACATGCAGTGTTTCCTTGATTGAATTAGCTCTCACACCAATATTTGCGTCTAGAACCTTTGCATTGAGGGCTATCAGAAAACGGCTATGGCGCTGAAGTTGCCTGTTAATGTGGAGTTGGTGGCATGTGAAACCCGCATGTGGAGCATTCGTTTGTGTGGGATGCTCTACCAGGTTCATTCCTAGATAATGCACTCAAAGGGCACTAAGCCTAGAGTGTGAAAACTGAGTATCCTTGAGAGCTGCTTGAAGCCTGATGGTGTGTGAAGTTAGTGAGCCAAATGGAGTTGTTCTCCACAAGAACCACTCGGCTGATCCTTCTTCAATATGCCCTTCACCAACATGCAGTGTTTCCTTGATTGAATTAGCTCTCACACCAATATTTGCGTCTAGAGCCTTTGCATTGAGGCTATCTGAAAACGGCTGTGGCGCTGAAGTTGCCTGAGAATGTGGAGTTGGTGGCATATGAAACCCGCATGTGGAGCATTCGTTTGTGTGGAATGCTCTACCAGCTTCATTCCTAGATAATGCACTCAAAGGGCACTAAGCATACAGTGTGAAAACTGAGTTTCCTTGAGAGCTGCTTGGAAGCCTGATGGTGTGTGAAGTTAGTGAGCCAAATGGAGTTGTTCTCCCACAAGAACCACTCGGCTGATCCTTCTTCAATATGCCCTTCACCAACATGCAGTGTTTCCTTGATTGAATTAGCTCTCACACCAATATTTGTGTCTAGAGCCTTTGCATTGAGGGCTATCTGAAAACGGCTGTGGCGCTGAAGTGGCCTGTGAATGTGGAGTTGTGGGCATGTGAAACCCGCATGTGGAGCATTCGTTTGTGTGGGATGCTCTACCAGGTTCATTCCTAGATAATGCACTCAAAGGGCACTAAGCATAGAGTGTGAAAACTGAGTTTCCTTGAGAGCTGCTTGGAAGCCTGATGGTGTGTGAAGTTAGTGAGCCAAATGGAGTTGTTCTC
>NW_026698686.1:0-50840 GCF_030435755.1 Ochotona princeps
GGGTTTCACATGCACCAACTCCACATTCTCAGGCAACTTCATCGCCACAGCCGTTTTCAGATAGCGCTCAATGCAAAGCTCTAGACGCGAATATTGGTGTGGGGGATAATTCAATCAAGGAAACACTGCATGTTGGTGAAGGGCATATTGAAGAAGGATCAGCCGAGTGGTTCTTGTGGGAGAACAACTCCATTTGGCTCACTAACTTCACACACCATCAGGCTTCCAAGCAATTCTCAAGGAAACTCAGTTTTCACACTCTATGCTTAGTGCCCTTTGAGTACCTAGGACTGAAATGAAGCTTGGGTGAGCATCCCACACAAACGAATGCTCCACATGCGGGTTTCACATGCCACCAACTCCACATTCACAGGCAACTTCAGCACCACAGCCGTTTTCAGATAGCCCTCAATGCAAAGGCTCTAGACGCAAATATTGGTGTGAGAGCTAATTCAATCAAGGAAACACTGCATGTTGGTGAAGGGCATATTGAAAAGGATCAGCCGAGTGGTTCTTGTGGGAGAACAACTCCATTTGGCTCACTAACTTCACACACCATCAGGCTTCCAAGCAGCTCTCAAGGAAACTCAGTTTTCACACTCTATCCTTAGTGCCCTTTGAGTACCTAGGACTGAAATGAAGCTTCGTGAGCATCCCACACAAACGAATGCTCCACATGCGGGTTTCACATGCCACCAACTCCACATTCACAGGCAACTTCAGCGCCACAGCCGTTTGCAGATAGCCCTCAATGCAAAGACCCTAGACACAAATATTGGTGTGCGGGATAATTCAATCAAGGAAACACTGCATGTTGGTGAAGGGCATATTGAAGAAGGATCAGCCGAGTGGTTCTTGTGGGAGAACAACTCCATTTGGCTCACTAACTTCACACACCATCAGGCTTCCAAGCAATTCTCAAGGAAACTCAGTTTTCACACTCTATGCTTAGTGCCCTTTGAGTGCATTATCTAGGAATGAACCCTCGTAGAGCATCCCACACAAACGAATGCTCCACATGCGGGTTTCACATGCCACCAAATCCACATTCTCAGGCAACTTCAGCGCCACAGCCGTTTTCAGATAGCCCTCAGTGCAAAGGCTCTAGACTCAAATATTGGTGTGAGAGCTAATTCAATCAAGGAAACACTGCATGTTGGTGAAGGGCATATTGAAGAAGGATCAGCCGAGTGGTTCTTGTGGGATAACAACTCCATTTGGCTCACTAACTTCACACACCATCAGGCTTCCAAGCAGCTCTCAAGGAATCTCAGTTTTCACACTCTACGCTTAGTCCCCTTTGAGTACCTAGGACTGAAATGAAACTTGGTGAGCATCCCACACAAACGAATGCTCCACATGCGGGTTTCACATGCCACCAACTCCACATTCACAGGCAACTTCAGCACCACAGCAGTTTTCAGATAGCCCTCAATGCAAAGGCTCTAGACGCAAATATTGGTGTGGGAGCTAATTCAATCAAGGAAACACTGCATGTTGCTGAAGGGCATATTGAAGAAGGATCAGCCGAGTGGTTCTTGTGGGAGAACAACTGCATTTGACTCACTAACTTCACACACCATCAGGCTTCCAAGCAGCTCTCAAGGAAACTCAGTTTTCACACTCTATGCTTAGTGCCCTTTGAGTGCATTATCTAGGAATGAACCTGGTAGAGCATCCCACACAAACGAATGCTCCACATGCGGGTTTCACATGCCACCAACTCCACATTCTCACGCAACTTCAGCGCCACAGCCGTTTTCAGATAGCCCTCAATGCAAAGGCTCTAGACTCAAATATTGGTGTGAGAGCTAATTCAATCAAGGAAACACTGCATGTTGGTGAAGGGCATATTGAAGAAGGATCAGCCGAGTGGTTCTTGTGGGAGAACAACTCCATTTGGCTCACTAACTTCACACACCATCAGGCTTCCAAGCAGCTCTCAAGGAAACTCAGTTTTCACACTCTATGCTTAGTGCCCTTTGAGTGCATTATCTAGGAATGAACCTGGTAGAGCATCCCACACAAACGAAAGCTCCACATGCGGGTTTCACATGCCACCAACTCCACATTCTCAGGCAACTTCATCGCCACAAGCCGTTTTCAGATAGCGCTCAATGCAAAGCTCTAGACGCGAATATTGGTGTGGGGGATAATTCAATCAAGGAAACACTGCATGTTGCTGAGGGGCATATTGAAGAAGGATCAGCCGAGTCGTTCTTGTGGGAGAACAACTCCATTTGGCTCACTAACTTCACACACCATCAGGCTTCCAAGCAGCTCTCAAGGAAACTCAGTTTTCACACTCTATGCTTAGTGCCCTTTGAGTGCATTATCTAGGAATGAACCTGGTAGAGCATCCCACACAAACGAATGCTCCACATGCGGGTTTCACATGCCACCAAATCCACATTCACAGGCAACTTCAGCGCCACAGCCATTTTCAGATAGCCCTCAATGCAAAGGCTCTAGACGCAAATATTGGTGTGAGAGCTAATTCAATCAAGGAAACACTGCATGTTGGTGAAGGGCATATTGAAGAAGGGATCAGCCGAGTGGTTCTTGTGGGAGAACAACTCCATTTGGCTCACTAACTTCACACACCATCAGGCTTCAAAGCAGCTCTCAAGGAAACTCAGTTTTCACACTCTATGCTTAGTGCCCTTTGAGTGCATTATCTAGGAATGAACCTGGTAGAGCATCCCACACAAACGAATGCTCCACATGCGGGTTTCACATGCCACCAACTCCACATTCTCAGGCAACTTCAGCGCCACAGCCATTTTCAGATAGCCCTCAATGCAAAGGCTCTAGACTCAAATATTGGTGTGAGAGCTAATTCAATCAAGGAAACACTGCATGTTGGTGAAGGGCATATTGAAGAAGGATCAGCCGAGTGGTTCTTGTGGGAGAACAACTCCATTTGGCTCACTAACTTCACACACCATCAGGCTTCCAAGCAGCTCTCAAGGAAACTCAGTTTTCACACTCTATGCTTAGTGCCCTTTGAGTACCTAGGACTGAAATGAAGCTTGGTGAGCATCCCACACAAACGAATGCTCCACATGCGGGTTTCACATGCCACCAACTCCACATTGACAGGCAACTTCAGCACCACAGCCGTTTTCAGATAGCCCTCAATACAAAGGCTCTAGACGCAAATATTGGTGTGAGAGTTAATTCAATCAAGGAAGCACTGCATGTTGGTGAAGGGCATATTGAAGAAGGATCAGCCGAGTGGTTCTTGTGGGAGAACAACTACATTTGGCTCACTAACTTCACACACCATCAGGCTTCCAAGCAGCTCTCAAGGAACTCAGTTTTCACACTCTACGCTTAGTGCCCTTTGAGTGCATCATCTAGGAATGAACCTGGTAGAGCATCCCACACAAACGAATGCTCCACATGCGGGTTTCACATGCCACCAACTCCACATTCTCAGGCAACTTCAGCACCACAGCCGTTTTCAGATAGCCCTCAATGCAAAGGCTCTAGACGCAAATATTGGTGTGAGAGTTAATTCAATCAAGGAAACACTGCATGTTGGTGAAGGGCATATTGAAGAAGGATCAGCCGAGTGGTTCTTGTGGGAGAACAACTCCATTTGGCTCACTAACTTCACACACCATCAGGCTTCCAAGCAGCTCTCAAGGAAACTCAGTTTTCACACTCTATGCTCAGTGCCATTTGAGTGCCTAGGACTGAAATGAAGCTTGGTGAGCATCCCACACAAACGAATGCTCCACATGCAGGTTTCACATGCCACCAACTCCATATTCTCAGGCAACTTCAGCGCCACAGCCGTTTTCAGATAGCCCTCAATGCAAAGGCTCTAGACGCAAATATTGGTGTTGGGGATAATTCAATCAAGGAAACACTGCATGTTGGTGAGGGGCATATTGAAGAAGGATCAGCCGAGTGGTTCTTGTGGGAGAACAACTGCATATGACTCACTAACTTCACACACCATCAGGCTTCCAAGCAGCTCTCAAGGAAACGCAGTTTTCACACTCTATGCTTAGTGCCCTTTGAGTGCATTATCTAGGAATGAACCTGGTAGAGCATCCCACACAAACGAATGCTCCACATGCGGGTTTCACATGCCACCAACTCCACATTCACAGGCACTTCAGCGCCACAGCCGTTTTCAGATAGCCCTCAGTGCAAAGGCTCTAGACTCAAATATTGGTGTGAGAGCTAATTCAATCAAGGAAACACTGCATGTTGGTGAAGGGCATATTGAAGAAGGATCAGCCGAGTGGTTCTTGTGGGAGAACAACTCCATTTGGCTCACTAACTTCACACACCATCACGCTTCCCAGCAGCTCTCAAGGAATCTCAGTTTTCACACTCTACGCTTAGTCCCCTTTGAGTACCTAGGACTGAAATGAAGCTTGGTGAGCATCCCACACAAACGAATGCTCCACATGCGGGTTTCACCTGCCACCAACTCCACATTCCACAGGCAACTTCAGCACCACAGCAGTTTTCAGATAGCCCTCAATGCAAAGGCTCTAGACGCAAATATTGGTGTGGGAGCTAATTCAATCAAGGAAACACTGCATGTTGCTGAAGGGCATATTGAAGAAGGATCAGCCGAGTGGTTCTTGTGGGAGAACAACTGCATTTGACTCACTAACTTCACACACCATCAGGCTTCCAAGCAGCTCTCAAGGAAACTCAGTTTTCACACTCTATGCTTAGTGCCCTTTGAGTGCATTATCTAGGAATGAACCTGGTAGAGCATCCCACACAAACGAATGCTCCACATGCGGGTTTCACATGCCACCAACTCCACATTCACAGGCAACTTCAGCGCCACAGCCGTTTTCAGATAGCCCTCAATGCAAAGGCTCTAGACTCAAATATTGGTGTGAGAGCTAATTCAATCAAGGAAACACTGCATGTTGGTGAAGGGCATATTGAAGAAGGATCAGCCGAGTGGTTCTTGATGCAGAACAACTCCATTTGGCTCACTAACTTCACACACCATCAGGCTTCCAAGCAGCTCTCAAGGAAACTCAGTTTTCACACTCTATGCTTAGTGCCCTTTGAGTGCATTATCTAGGAATGAACCTGGTAGAGCATCCCACACAAACGAAAGCTCCACATGCGGGTTTCACATGCCACCAACTCCACATTCTCAGGCAACTTCATCGCCACAGCCGTTTTCAGATAGCGCTCAATGCAAAGCTCTAGACGCGAATATTGGTGTTGGGGATAATTCAATCAAGGAAACACTGCATGTTGCTGAGGGGCATATTGAAGAAGGATCAGCCGAGTGGTTCTTGTGGGAGAACAACTCCATTTGGCTCACTAACTTCACACACCATCAGGCTTCCAAGCAGCTCTCAAGGAAGCTCAGTTTTCACACTCTACGCTTAGTGCCCTTTGAGTACCTAGGACTGAAATGAAGCTTGGTGAGCATCCCACACAAACGAATGCTCCACATGCGGGTTTCACATGCCACCAACTCCACATTGACAGGCAACTTCAGCGCCACAGCCGTTTTCAGATAGCCCTCAATGCAAAGGCTCTAGACGCAAATATTGGTGTGAGAGCTAATTCAATCAAGGAAACACTGCATGTTGGTGAAGGGCATATTGAAGAAGGATCAGCCGAGTGGTTCTTGTGGCAGAACAACTCCATTTGGCTCACTAACTTCACACACCATCAGGCTTCCAAGCAGCTCTCAAGGAAACTCAGTTTTCACACTCTATGCTTAGTGACCTTTGAGTGCATTATCTAGGAATGAACCTGGTAGAGCATCCCACACAAACGAATGCTCCACATGCGGGTTTCACATGCCACCAACTCCACATTCACAGGCAACTTCAGCTCCACAGCCGTTTTCAGATAGCCCTCAATGCAAAGGCTCTAGACACAAATATTGGTGTGGGGGGATAATTCAATCAAGGAAGCACTGCATGTTGGTGAAGGGCATACTGAAGAAGGATCAGCCGAGTGGTTCTTGTGGGAGAACAACTGCATTTGACTCACTAGCTTCACACACCATCAGGCTTCCAAGCAGCTCTCAAGGAAACTCAGTTTTCACACTCTATGCTTAGTGCCCTTTGAGTACCTAGGACTGACATGAAGCTTGGTGAGCATGCCACACAAACGAATGCTCCACATGCGGGTTTCACATGCCACCAACTCCACATTCACAGGCAACTTCAGCACCACAGCCGTTTTCAGATAGCCCTCAATGCAAAGGCTCTAGATGCAAATATTGGTGTGAGAGCTAATTCAATCAAAGAAACACTGCATGTTGGTGAAGGGCATACTGAAGAAGGTTCAGCCGAGTGGTTCTTGTGGGAGAACAACTGCATTTGACTCACTAGCTTCACACACCATCAGGCTTCCAAGCAGCTCTCAAGGAAACTCAGTTTTCACACTCTATGCTTCGTGCCCTTTGAGTGCATTATCTAGGAATGAACCTGGTAGAGCATCCCACACAAACGAATGCTCCACATGCGGGTTTCACATGCCACCAACTCCACATTGACAGGCAACTTCAGCGCCACAGCCGTTTTCAGATAGCCCTCAATGCAAAGGCTCTAGAAGCAAATATTGGTGTGAGAGCTAATTCAATCAAGGAAACACTGCATGTTGGTAAAGGGCATATTGAAGAAGGATCAGCCGAGTGGTTTCTTGTGGCAGAACAACTCCATTTGGCTCACTAACTTCACACACCATCAGGCTTCCAAGCAGCTCTCAAGGAAACTCAGTTTTCACACTCTATGCTTAGTGCCCTTTGAGTATCTAGGACTGAAATGAAGCTTGGTGAGCATCCCACACAAACGAATGCTCCACATGCGGGTTTCACATGCCACCAACTCCACATTCTCAGGCAACTTCAGCGCCACAGCCGTTTTCAGATAGCCCTCAATGCAAAGGCTCTAGATGCAAATATTGGTGTGAGAGCTAATTCAATCAAGGAAGCACTGCATGTTGGTGAAGGGCATATTGAAGAAGGATCAGCCGAGTGGTTCTTGTGGGAGAACAACTGCATATGACTCACTAACTTCACACACCATCAGGCTTCCAAGCAGCTCTCAAGAAACGCAGTTTTCACACTCTATGCTTAGTGCCCTTTGAGTGCATTATCTAGGAATGAACCTGGTAGAGCATCCCACACAAACGAATGCTCCACATGCGGGTTTCACATGCCACCAACTCCACATTCACAGGCACTTCAGCGCCACAGCCGTTTTCAGATAGCCCTCAGTGCAAAGGCTCTAGACTCAAATATTGGTGTGAGAGCTAATTCAATCAAGGAAACACTGCATGTTGGTGAAGGGCATATTGAAGAAGGATCAGCCGAGTGGTTCTTGTGGGAGAACAACTCCATTTGGCTCACTAACTTCACACACCATCACGCTTCCCAGCAGCTCTCAAGGAATCTCAGTTTTCACACTCTACGCTTAGTCCCCTTTGAGTACCTAGGACTAAAATGAAGCTTGGTGAGCATCCCACACAAACGAATGCTCCACATGCGGGTTTCACCTGCCACCAACTCCACATTCACAGGCAACTTCAGCGCCACAGCCGTTTTCAGATAGCCCTCAATGCAAAGGCTCTAGACGCAAATATTGTGTGGGAGCTAATTCAATCAAGGAAACACTGCATGTTGCTGAAGGGCATATTGAAGAAGGATCAGCCGAGTGGTTCTTGTGGGAGAACAACTGCATTTGACTCACTAACTTCACACACCATCAGGCTTCCAAGCAGCTCTCAAGGAAACTCAGTTTTCACACTCTATGCTTAGTGCCCTTTGAGTGCATTATCTAGGAATGAACCTGGTAGAGCATCCCACACAAACGAATGCTCCACATGCGGGTTTCACATGCCACCAACTCCACATTCACAGGCAACTTCAGCGCCACAGCCGTTTTCAGATAGCCCTCAATGCAAAGGCTCTAGACTCAAATATTGGTGTGAGAGCTAATTCAATCAAGGAAACACTGCATGTTGGTGAAGGGCATATTGAAGAAGGATCAGCCGAGTGGTTCTTGTGGGAGAACAACTCCATTTGGCTCACTAACTTCACACACCATCAGGCTTCCAAGCAGCTCTCAAGGAAACTCAGTTTTCACACTCTATGCTTAGTGCCCTTTGAGTGCATTATCTAGGAATGAACCTGGTAGAGCATCCCACACAAACGAAAGCTCCACATGCGGGTTTCACATGCCACCAACTCCACATTCTCAGGCAACTTCATCGCCACAGCCGTTTTCAGATAGCGCTCAATGCAAAGCTCTAGACGCGAATATTGGTGTTGGGGATAATTCAATCAAGGAAACACTGCATGTTGCTGAGGGGCATATTGAAGAAGGATCAGCCGAGTGGTTCTTGTGGGAGAACAACTCCATTTGGCTCACTAACTTCACACACCATCAGGCTTCCAAGCAGCTCTCAAGGAAGCTCAGTTTTCACACTCTACGCTTAGTGCCCTTTGAGTACCTAGGACTGAAATGAAGCTTGGTGAGCATCCCACACAAACGAATGCTCCACATGCGGGTTTCACATGCCACCAACTCCACATTGACAGGCAACTTCAGCGCCACAGCCGTTTTCAGATAGCCCTCAATGCAAAGGCTCTAGACGCAAATATTGGTGTGAGAGCTAATTCAATCAAGGAAACACTGCATGTTGGTGAAGGGCATATTGAAGAAGGATCAGCCGAGTGGTTCTTGTGGCAGAACAACTCCATTTGGCTCACTAACTTCACACACCATCAGGCTTCCAAGCAGCTCTCAAGGAAACTCAGTTTTCACACTCTATGCTTAGTGACCTTTGAGTGCATTATCTAGGAATGAACCTGGTAGAGCATCCCACACAAACGAATGCTCCACATGCGGGTTTCACATGCCACCAACTCCACATTCACAGGCAACTTCAGCTCCACAGCCGTTTTCAGATAGCCCTCAATGCAAAGGCTCTAGACACAAATATTGGTGTGGGGGATAATTCAATCAAGGAAGCACTGCATGTTGGTGAAGGGCATACTGAAGAAGGATCAGCCGAGTGGTTCTTGTGGGAGAACAACTGCATTTGACTCACTAGCTTCACACACCATTAGGCTTCCAAGCAGCTCTCAAGGAAACTCAGTTTTCACACTCTATGCTTAGTGCCCTTTGAGTACCTAGGACTGACATGAAGCTTGGTGAGCATGCCACACAAACGAATGCTCCACATGCGGGTTTCACATGCCACCAACTCCACATTCACAGGCAACTTCAGCACCACAGCCGTTTTCAGATAGCCCTCAATGCAAAGGCTCTAGATGCAAATATTGGTGTGAGAGCTAATTCAATCAAAGAAACACTGCATGTTGGTGAAGGGCATACTGAAGAAGGTTCAGCCGAGTGGTTCTTGTGGGAGAACAACTGCATTTGACTCACTAGCTTCACACACCATCAGGCTTCCAAGCAGCTCTCAAGGAAACTCAGTTTTCACACTCTATGCTTCGTGCCCTTTGAGTGCATTATCTAGGAATGAACCTGGTAGAGCATCCCACACAAACGAATGCTCCACATGCGGGTTTCACATGCCACCAACTCCACATTGACAGGCAACTTCAGCGCCACAGCCGTTTTCAGATAGCCCTCAATGCAAAGGCTCTAGAAGCAAATATTGGTGTGAGAGCTAATTCAATCAAGGAAACACTGCATGTTGGTAAAGGGCATATTGAAGAAGGATCAGCCGAGTGGTTCTTGTGGCAGAACAACTCCATTTGGCTCACTAACTTCACACACCATCAGGCTTCCAAGCAGCTCTCAAGGAAACTCAGTTTTCACACTCTATGCTTAGTGCCCTTTGAGTATCTAGGGACTGAAATGAAGCTTGGTGAGCATCCCACACAAACGAATGCTCCACATGCGGGTTTCACCTGCCACCAACTCCACATTCTCAGGCAACTTCAGCGCCACAGCCGTTTTCAGATAGCCCTCAATGCAAAGGCTCTAGATGCAAATATTGGTGTGAGAGCTAATTCAATCAAGGAAGCACTGCATGTTGGTGAAGGGCATATTGAAGAAGGATCAGCCGAGTGGTTCTTGTGGGAGAACAACTCCATTTGGCTCACTAATTTCACACACCTTCAGGCTTCCAAGCACCTCTCAAGGAAACTCAGTTTTCAAATTCTATGCTTAGTGCCCTTTGAGTACATTATCTAGGAATGAACCTGGTAGAGCATCCCACACAAACGAATGCTCCACATGCGGGTTTCACATGCCACCAACTCCACATTCACAGGCAACTTCAGCGCCACAGCCGTTTTCAGATAGCCCTCAATGCAAAGGCTCTAGACGCAAATATTGGTGTGAGAGCTAATTCAATCAAGGAAACACTGCATGTTGGTGAAGGGCATATTGAAGAAGGATCAGACGAGTGGTTCTTGTGGGGGAACAACTCCATTTGGCTCACTAACTTCACACACCATCAGGCTTCCAAGCAGCTCTCAAGGAAACTCAGTTTTCACACTCTATGCTTAGTGCCCTTTGAGTGCATTATCTAGGAATGAACCTGGTAGAGCATCCCACACAAACGAAAGCTCCACATGCGGGTTTCACATGCCACCAACTCCACATTCTCAGGCAACTTCATCGCCACAGCCGTTTTCAGATAGCGCTCAATGCAAAGCTCTAGACGCGAATATTGGTGTTGGGGATAATTCAATCAAGGAAACACTGCATGTTGCTGAGGGGCATATTGAAGAAGGATCAGCCGAGTGGTTCTTGTGGGAGAACAACTCCATTTGGCTCACTAACTTCACACACCATCAGGCTTCCAAGCAGCTCTCAAGGAAGCTCAGTTTTCACACTCTACGCTTAGTGCCCTTTGAGTACCTAGGACTGAAATGAAGCTTGGTGAGCATCCCACACAAACGAATGCTCCACATGCGGGTTTCACATGCCACCAACTCCACATTGACAGGCAACTTCAGCGCCACAGCCGTTTTCAGATAGCCCTCAATGCAAAGGCTCTAGACGCAAATATTGGTGTGAGAGCTAATTCAATCAAGGAAACACTGCATGTTGGTGAAGGGCATATTGAAGAAGGATCAGCCGAGTGGTTCTTGTGGCAGAACAACTCCATTTGGCTCACTAACTTCACACACCATCAGGCTTCCAAGCAGCTCTCAAGGAAACTCAGTTTTCACACTCTATGCTTAGTGACCTTTGAGTGCATTATCTAGGAATGAACCTGGTAGAGCATCCCACACAAACGAATGCTCCACATGCGGGTTTCACATGCCACCAACTCCACATTCACAGGCAACTTCAGCTCCACAGCCGTTTTCAGATAGCCCTCAATGCAAAGGCTCTAGACACAAATATTGGTGTGGGGGATAATTCAATCAAGGAAGCACTGCATGTTGGTGAAGGGCATACTGAAGAAGGATCAGCCGAGTGGTTCTTGTGGGAGAACAACTGCATTTGACTCACTAGCTTCACACACCATCAGGCTTCCAAGCAGCTCTCAAGGAAACTCAGTTTTCACACTCTATGCTTAGTGCCCTTTGAGTACCTAGGACTGACATGAAGCTTGGTGAGCATGCCACACAAACGAATGCTCCACATGCGGGTTTCACATGCCACCAACTCCACATTCACAGGCAACTTCAGCACCACAGCCGTTTTCAGATAGCCCTCAATGCAAAGGCTCTAGATGCAAATATTGGTGTGAGAGCTAATTCAATCAAAGAAACACTGCATGTTGGTGAAGGGCATACTGAAGAAGGTTCAGCCGAGTGGTTCTTGTGGGAGAACAACTGCATTTGACTCACTAGCTTCACACACCATCAGGCTTCCAAGCAGCTCTCAAGGAAACTCAGTTTTCACACTCTATGCTTCGTACCCTTTGAGTGCATTATCTAGGAATGAACCTGGTAGAGCATCCCACACAAACGAATGCTCCACATGCGGGTTTCACATGCCACCAACTCCAAATTGACAGGCAACTTCAGCGCCACAGCCGTTTTCAGATAGCCTCAATGCAAAGGCTCTAGAAGCAAATATTGGTGTGAGAGCTAATTCAATCAAGGAAACACTGCATGTTGGTAAAGGGCATATTGAAGAAGGATCAGCCGAGTGGTTCTTGTGGGAGAACAACTCCATTTGGCTCACTAACTTCACACACCATCAGGCTTCCAAGCAGCTCTCAAGGAAACTCAGTTTTCACACTCTATGCTTAGTGCCCTTTGAGTATCTAGGACTGAAATGAAGCTTGGTGAGCATCCCACACAAACGAATGCTCCACATGCGGGTTTCACATGCCACCAACTCCACATTCTCAGGTAACTTCAGCGCCACAGCCGTTTCAGATAGCCCTCAATGCAAAGGCTCTAGATGCAAATATTGGTGTGAGAGCTAATTCAATTAAGGAAGCACTGCATGTTGGTGAAGGGCATATTGAAGAAGGATCAGCCGAGTGGTTCTTGTGGGAGAACAACTCCATTTGGCTCACTAATTTCACACACCTTCAGGCTTCCAAGCACCTCTCAAGGAAACTCAGTTTTCAAATTCTATGCTTAGTGCCCTTTGAGTACATTATCTAGGAATGAACCTGGTAGAGCATCCCACACAAACGAATGCTCCACATGCGGGTTTCACATGCCACCAACTCCACATTCACAGGCAACTTCAGCGCCACAGCCGTTTTCAGATAGCCCTCAATGCAAAGGCTCTAGACGCAAATATTGGTGTGAGAGCTAATTCAATCAAGGAAACACTGCATGTTGGTGAAGGGCATATTGAAGAAGGATCAGACGAGTGGTTCTTGTGGGGGAACAACTCCATTTGGCTCACTAACTTCACACACCATCAGGCTTCCAAGCAGCTTTCAAGGAAACTCAGTTTTCACACTCTATGCTTAGTGCCCTTTGAGTGCATTATCTAGGAATGAACCTTTTAGAGCATCCCACACAAACGAATGCTCCACATGCGGGTTTCACATGCCACCAACTCCACATTCTCAGGCAACTTCATCGCCACAGCTGTTTTCAGATAGCGCTCAATGCAAAGGCTCTAGACGCGAATATTGGTGTTGGGGATAATTCAATCAAGGAAACACTGCATGTTGGTGAAGGGAATATTGAAGAAGGATCAGCCGAGTGGTTCTTGTGGGAGAACAACTCCATTTGGCTCACTAACTTCACACACCATCAGGCTTCCAAGCAGCTCTCAAGGAAACTCAGTTTTCACACTCTATGCTTAGTGCCCTTTGAGTACCTAGGACTGACATGAAGCTTGGTGAGCATCCCACACAAACGAATGCTCCACATGCGGGTTTCACATGCCACCAACTCCACATTGACAGGCAACTTCAGCGCCACAGCCGTTTTCAGATAGCCCTCAATGCAAAGGCTCTAGATGCAAATATTGGTGTGAGAGCTAATTCAATCAAAGAAACACTGCATGTTGGTGAAGGGCATACTGAAGAAGGATCAGCCGAGTGGTTCTTGTGGGAGAACAACTGCATTTGACTCACTAGCTTCACACACCATCAGGCTTCCAAGCAGCTCTCAAGGAAACTCAGTTTTCACACTCTATGCTTCGTGCCCTTTGAGTGCATTATCTAGGAATGAACCTGGTAGAGCATCCCACACAAACGAATGCTCCACATGCGGGTTTCACATGCCACCAACTCCACATTCACAGGCAACTTCAGCGCCACAGCCGTTTTCAGATAGCCCTCAATGCAAAGGCTCTAGAAGCAAATATTGGTGTGAGAGCTAATTCAATCAAGGAAACACTGCATGTTGGTAAAGGGCATATTGAAGAAGGATCAGCCGAGTGGTTCTTGTGGCAGAACAACTCCATTTGGCTCACTAACTTCACACACCATCAGGCTTCCAAGCAGCTCTCAAGGAAACTCAGTTTTCAAATTCTATGCTTAGTGCCCTTTGAGTATCTAGGACTGAAATGAAGCTTGGTGAGCATCCCACACAAACGAATGCTCCACATGCGGGTTTCACATGCCACCAACTCCACATTCACAGGCAACTTCAGCGCCACAGCCGTTTTCAGATAGCCCTCAATGCAAAGTCTCTAGATGCAAATATTTGTGTGAGAGCTAATTCAATCAAGGAAGCACTGCATGTTGGTGAAGGGCATATTGAAGAAGGATCAGCCGAGTGGTTCTTGTGGGAGAACAACTCCATTTGGCTCACTAATTTCACACACCATCAGGCTTCCAAGCAGCTCTCAAGGAAACTCAGTTTTCAAATTCTATGCTTAGTGCCCTTTGAGTGCATTATCTAGGAATGAACCTGGTAGAACATCCCACAAAAACGAATGCTCCACATGCGGGTTTCACATGCCACCAACTCCACATTCTCACGCAACTTCAGCGCCACAGCCGTTTTCAGATAGCCCTCAATGCAAAGGCTCTAGACGCAAATATTGGTGTGAGAGCTAATTCAATCAAGGAAACACTGCATGTTGGTGAAGGGCATATTGAAGAAGGATCAGACGAGTGGTTCTTGTGGGGGAACAACTCCATTTGGCTCACTAACTTCACACACCATCAGGCTTCCAAGCAGCTCTCAAGGAAACTCAGTTTTCACACTCTATGCTTAGTGCCCTTTGAGTGCCTAGGACTGAAATGAACCTGGTAGAGCATCCCACACAAACGAAAGCTCCACATGCGGGTTTCACATGCCACCAACTCCACATTCTCAGGCAACTTCATCGCCACAGCTGTTTTCAGATAGCGCTCAATGCAAAGGCTCTAGACGCGAATATTGGTGTTGGGGATAATTCAATCAAGGAAACACTGCATGTTGGTGAAGGGCATATTGAAGAAGGATCAGCCGAGTGGTTCTTGTGGGAGAACAACTCCATTTGGCTCACTAACTTCACACACCATCAGGCTTCCGAGCAGCTCTCAAGGAATCTCAGTTTTCACACTCTACGCTTAGTGCCCTTTGAGTACCTAGGACTGAAATGAAGCTTGGTGAGCATCCCACACAAACGAATGCTCCACATGCGGGTTTCACATGCCACCAACTCCACATTCACAGGCAACTTCAGCACCACAGCCGTTTTCAGATAGCCCTCAATGCAAAGGCTCTAGATGCAAATATTGGTGTGGGAGATAATTCAAACAAGGAAACACTGCATGTTGGTGAAGGGCATATTGAAGAAGGATCAGCCGAGTGGTTCTTGTGGGAGAACAACTCCATTTGGCTCACTAACTTCACACACCATCAGGCTTCCAAGCATCTATCAAGGAAACTCAGTTTTCACACTCTATGCTTAGTGCCCTTTGAGTACCTAGGACTGACATGAAGCTTGGTGAGCATCCCACACAAACGAATGCTCCACATGCGGGTTTCACATGCCACCAACTCCACATTGACAGGCAACTTCAGCACCACAGCCGTTTTCAGATAGCCCTCAATGCAAAGGCTCTAGACTCAAATATTGGTGTGAGAGTTAATTCAATCAAGGAAGCACTGCATGTTGGTTAAGGGCATATTGAAGAAGGATCAGCCGAGTGGTTCTTGTGGGAGAACAACTCCATTTGGCTCACTAACTTCACACACCATCAGGCTTCCAAGCAGCTCTCAAGGAAACTCAGTTTTCACACTCTATGCTTAGTGCCCTTTGAGTGCATTATCTAGGAATGAACCTGGTAGAGCATCCCACACAAACGAATGCTCCAGATGCGGGTTTCACATGCCACCAACTCCACATTCTCAGGCAACTTCAGCGCCACAGCCGTTTTCAGATAGCCCTCAATGCAAAGGCTCTAGACTCAAATATTGGTGTGAGAGTTAATTCAATCAAGGAAGCACTGCATGTTGGTGAAGGGCATATTGAAGAACGATCAGCCGAGTGGTTCTTGTGGGAGAACAACTCTATTTGGCTCACTAACTTCACACACCATCAGGCTTCCAAGCAGCTCTCAAGGAAACTCAGTTTTCACACTCTATGCTTAGTGCCCTTTGAGTGCATTATCTAGGAATGAACCTGGTAGAGCATCCCACACAAACGAATGCTCCACATGCGGGTTTCACATGCCACCAACTCCACATTCACAGGCAACTTCAGCGCCACAGCCGTTTTCAGATAGCCCTCAATGCAAAGGCTCTAGAAGCAAATATTGGTGTGAGAGCTAATTCAATCAAGGAAACACTGCATGTTGGTAAAGGGCATATTGAAGAAGGATCAGCCGAGTGGTTCTTGTGGCAGAACAACTCCATTTGGCTCACTAACTTCACACACCATCAGGCTTCCAAGCAGCTCTCAAGGAAACTCAGTTTTCACACTCTATGCTTAGTGCCCTTTGAGTATCTAGGACTGAAATGAAGCTTGGTGAGAATCCCACACAAACGAATGCTCCACATGCGGGTTTCACATGCCACCAACTCCACATTCACAGGCAACTTCAGCGCCACAGCCGTTTCAGATAGCCCTCAATGCAAAGGCTCTAGATGCAAATATTGGTGTGAGAGCTAATTCAATCAAGGAAGCACTGCATGTTGGTGAAGGGCATATTGAAGAAGGATCAGCCGAGTGGTTCTTGTGGGAGAACAACTCCATTTGGCTCACTAATTTCACCCACCATCAGGCTTCCAAGCAGCTCTCAAGGAAACTCAGTTTTCAAATTCTATGCTTAGTGCCCTTTGAGTGCATTATCTAGGAATGAACCTGGTAGAGCATCCCACACAAACGAATGCTCCACATGCGGGTTTCACATGCCACCAACTCCACATTCACAGGCAACTTCAGCGCCACAGCCGTTTTCAGATAGCCCTCAATGCAAAGGCTCTAGACGCAAATATTGGTGTGAGAGCTAATTCAATCAAGGAAACACTGCATGTTGGTGAAGGGCATATTGAAGAAGGATCAGACGAGTGGTTCTTGTGGGGGAACAACTCCATTTGGCTCACTAACTTCACACACCATCAGGCTTCCAAGCAGCTCTCAAGGAAACTCAGTTTTCACACTCTATGCTTAGTGCCCTTTGAGTGCATTATCCAGGAATGAACCTGGTACAGCATCCCACACAAACGAAAGCTCCACATGCGGGTTTCACATGCCACCAACTCCACATTCTCAGGGCAACTTCATCGCCACAGCTGTTTTCAGATAGCGCTCAATGCAAAGGCTCTAGACGCGAATATTGGTGTTGGGGATAATTCAATCAAGGAAACACTGCATGTTGGTGAAGGGCATATTGAAGAAGGATCAGCCGAGTGGTTCTTGTGGAGAACAACTCCATTTGGCTCACTAACTTCACACACCATCAGGCTTCCGAGCAGCTCTCAAGGAATCTCAGTTTTCACACTCTACGCTTAGTGCCCTTTGAGTACCTAGGACTGAAATGAAGCTTGGTGAGCATCCACACAAACGAATGCTCCACATGCGGGTTTCACATGCCACCAACTCCACATTCACAGGCAACTTCAGCACCACAGCCGTTTTCAGATAGCCCTCAATGCAAAGGCTCTAGATGCAAATATTGGTGTGGGAGATAATTCAAACAAGGAAACACTGCATGTTGGTGAAGGGCATATTGAAGAAGGATCAGCCGAGTGGTTCTTGTGGGAGAACAACTCCATTTGGCTCACTAACTTCACACACCATCAGGCTTCCAAGCAGCTCTCAAGGAAACTCAGTTTTCACACTCTATGCTTAGTGCCCTTTGAGTACCTAGGACTGACATGAAGCTTGGTGAGCATCCCACACAAACGAATGCTCCACATGCGGGTTTCACATGCCACCAACTCCACATTGACAGGCAACTTCAGCACCACAGCCGTTTTCAGATAGCCCTCAATGCAAAGGCTCTAGACTCAAATATTGGTGTGAGAGTTAATTCAATCAAGGAAGCACTGCATGTTGGTGAAGGGCATATTGAAGAAGGATCAGCCGAGTGGTTCTTGTGGGAGAACAACTCCATTTGGCTCACTAACTTCACACACCATCAGGCTTCCAAGCAGCTCTCAAGGAAACTCAGTTTTCACACTCTATGCTTAGTGCCCTTTGAGTGCATTATCTAGGAATGAACCTGGTAGAGCATCCCACACAAACGAATGCTCCAGATGCGGGTTTCACATGCCACCAACTCCACATTCTCAGGCAACTTCAGCGCCACAGCCGTTTTCAGATAGCCCTCAATGCAAAGGCTCTAGACTCAAATATTGGTGTGAGAGTTAATTCAATCAAGGAAGCACTGCATGTTGGTGAAGGGCATATTGAAGAAGGATCAGCCGAGTGGTTCTTGTGGGAGAACAACTCTATTTGGCTCACTAACTTCACACACCATCAGGCTTCCAAGCAGCTCTCAAGGAAACTCAGTTTTCACACTCTATGCTTAGTGCCCTTTGAGTGCATTATCTAGGAATGAACCTGGTAGAGCATCCCACACAAACGAATGCTCCACATGCGGGTTTCACATGCCACCAACTCCACATTCACAGGCAACTTCAGCGCCACAGCCGTTTTCAGATAGCCCTCAATGCAAAGGCTCTAGACACAAATATTGGTGTGGGGGATAATTCAATCAAGGAAACACTGCATGTTGGTGAAGGGCATATTGAAGAAGGATCAGCCGAGTGGTTCTTGTGGGAGAACAACTCCATTTGGCTCACTAACTTCACACACCATCAGGCTTCCAAGCAACTCTCAAGGAAACTCAGTTTTCACACTCTATGCTTAGTGCCCTTTGAGTGCATTATCTAGGAATGAACCTGGTAGAGCATCCCACACAAACGAATGTTCCACATGCGGGTTTCACATGCCACCAACTCCACATTCTCACGCAACTTCAGCGCCACAGCCATTTTCAGATAGCCCTCAATGCAAAGGCTCTAGACGCAAATATTGGTGTGAGAGCTAATTCAATCAAGGAAACACTGCATGTTGGTGAAGGGCATATTGAAGAAGGATCAGCCGAGTGGTTCTTGATGCAGAACAACTCCATTTGGCTCACTAACTTCACACACCATCAGGCTTCCAAGCAGCTCTCAAGGAAACTCAGTTTTTACACTCTATGCTTAGTGCCCTTTGAGTGCATTATCTAGGAATGAACCTGGTAGAGCATCCCACACAAACGAATGCTCCACATGCGGGTTTCACATGCCACCAACTCCACATTCACAGGCAACTTCAGCGCCACAGCCGTTTTCAGATAGCCCTCAATGCAAAGACTCTAGACACAAATATTGGTGTGGGGGATAATTCAATCAAGGAAACACTGCATGTTGGTGAAGGGCATATTGAAGAAGGATCAGCCGAGTGGTTCTTGTGGGAGAACAACTCCATTTGGCTCACTAACTTCACACACCATCAGGCTTCCAAGCAACTCTCAAGGAAACTCAGTTTTCACACTCTATGCTTAGTGCCCTTTGAGTGCATTATCTAGGAATGAACCTGGTAGAGCATCCCACACAAACGAATGCTCCACATGCGGGTTTCACATGCCACCAACTCCACATTCACAGGCAACTTCAGCACCACAGCAGTTTTCAGATAGCCCTCAATGCAAAGGCTCTAGACGCAAATATTGGTGTGAGAGCTAATTCAATCAAGGAAACACTGCATGTTGCTGATGGGCATATTGAAGAAGGATCAGCCGAGTGGTTCTTTTGGGAGAACAACTCCATTTGGCTCACTAACTTCACACACCATCAGGCTTCCAAGCAGCTCTCAAGGAAACTCAGTTTTCACACTCTATGCTTAGTGCCCTTTGAGTGCGTTATCTAGGAATGAACCTGGTAGAGCATCCCACACAAATGAAAGCTCCACATGCGGGTTTCACATGCCACCAACTCCACATTCTCAGGCAACTTCATCGCCACAGCCGTTTTCAGATAGCCCTCAATGCAAAGGCTCTAGACGCAAATATTGGTGTGAGAGCTAATTCAATCAAGGAAACACTGCATGTTGCTGAGGGGCATATTGAAGAAGGATCAGCTGAGTGGTTCTTGTGGGAGAACAACTCCATTTGACTCACTAACTTCACACACCATCAGGCTTCCAAGCAGCTCTCAAGGAAACTCAGTTTTCACACTCTATGCTTCGTGCCCTTTGAGTGCATTATCTAGTAATGAACCTGGTAGAGCATCCCACACAAACGAATGCTCCACATGCGGGTTTCACATGCCACCAACTCCACATTCTCAGGCAACTTCAGCACCACAGCCGTTTTCAGATAGCCCTCAATGCAAAGGCTCTAGACTCAAATATTGGTGTGAGAGCTAATTCAATCAAGGAAACACTGCATGTTGGTGAAGGGCATATTGAAGAAGGATCAGCCGAGTGGTTCTTTTGGGAGAACAACTCCATTTGGCTCACTAACTTCACACACCATCAGGCTTCCAAGCAGCTCAAAGGAATCTCAGTTTTCACACTCTATGCTTAGTGCCCTTTGAGTACCTAGGACTGAAATGAAGCTTGGTGAGCATCCCACACAAACGAATACTCCACATGCGGGTTTCACCTGCTATCAACTCCACATTGACAGGCAACTTCAGCGCCACAGCCGTTTTCAGATAACCCTCAATGCAAAGGCTCTAGACGCAAATATTGGTGTGAGAGTTAATTCAATCAAGGAAGCACTGCATGTTGGTGAAGGGCATATTGAAGAAGGATCAGCCGAGTGGTTCTTGTGGGAGAACAACTCCATTTGGCTCACTAATTTCACACACCATCAGGCTTCCAAGCAGCTCTCAAGGAAACTCAGTTTTCACACTCTATGCTTAGTGCCCTTTGAGTGAATTATCTAGGAATGAACCTGGTAGAGCATCCCACACAAACGAATGCTCCACATGCGGGTTTCACATGCCACCAACTCCACATTCACAGGCAACTTCAACGCCACAGCCGTTTTCAGATAGCCCTCAATGCAAAGGCTCTAGACTCAAATATTGGTGTCGGAGATAATTCAATCAAGGAAACACTGCATGTTGGTGAAGGGCATATTGAAGAAGGATCTGCCGAGTGGTTCTTGTGGGAGAACAACTGCATTTGACTCTGTAACTTCACACACCATCAGGCATCCAAGCAGCTCTCAAGGAAACTCAGTTTTCACACTCTATGCTTAGTGCCCTTTGAGTGCATTATCTAGGAATGAACCTGGTAGAGCATGCCACACAAACGAATGCTCCACATGCGGATTTCACATGCCACCAACTCCACATTCTCACGCAACTTCAGCGCCACAGCCGTTTTCAGATAGCCCTCAATGCAAAGGCTCTAGATGCAAATATTGGTGTGAGAGCTAATTCAATCAAGGAAACACTGCATGTTGGTGAAGGGCATATTGAAGAAGGATCAGCCGAGTGGTTCTTGTGGGAGAACAACTCCATTTGGCTCACTAACTTCACACACCATCAGGCTTCCAAGCAGCTCTCAAGGAAACTCAGTTTTCACACTCTATGCTTAGTGCCCTTTGAGTGCCTAGGACTGAAATGAAGCTTGGTGAGCATCCCACACAAACGAATGCTCCACATGCGGGTTTCACATGCCACCAACTCCACATTCACAGGCAACTTCAGCGCCACAGCCGTTTTCAGATAGCCCTCAATGCAAAGGCTCTAGACGCAAATATTGGTGTGAGAGCTAATTCAATCAAGGAAGCACTGCATGTTGGTGAAGGGCATATTGAAGAAGGATCAGCTGAGTGGTTCTTGTGGGAGAACAACTCCATTTGGCTCACTAACTTCACACACCATCAGGCTTCCAAGCAGCTCTCAAGGAAACTCAGTTTTCACACTCTATGCTTAGTGCCCTTTGAGTGCATTATCTAGGAATGAACCTGGTAGAGCATCCCACACAAACGAATGCTCCACATGCGGGTTTCACATGCCACCAACTCCACATTCACAGGCAACTTCAGCGCCATAGCCGTTTTTAGATAGCCCTCAATGCAAAGGCTCTAGACGCAAATATTGGTGTGAGAGCTAATTCAATCAAGGAAACACTGCATGTTGGTGAAGGGCATATTGAAGAAGGATCAGCCGAGTGGTTCTTGTGGGAGAACAACTCCATTTGGCTCACTAACTTCACACACCATCAGGCTTCCAAGCAGCTCTCAAGGAAACTCAGTTATCACACTCTATGCTTAGTGCCGTTTGAGTGCCTAGGACTGAAATGAAGCTTGGTGAGCATCCCACACAAATGAATGCTCCACATGCGGGTTTCACATGCCACCAACTCCGCATTCACAGGCAACTTCAGCAAAACAGCCGTTTTCAGATAGCCCTCAATGCAAAGGCTCTGGACGCAAATATTGGTGTGAGAGTTAATTCAATCAAGGAAACACTGCATGTTGGTGAAGGGCATATTGAAGAAGGATCAGCCGAGTGGTTCTTGTGGGAGAACAACTCCATTTGGCTCACTAACTTCACACACCATCAGGCTTCCAGGCAGCTGTCAAGGAAACTCAGTTTACACACTCTATGCTTAGTGCCCTTTGAGTGCATTATCTAGGAATGAACCTGGTAGAGCATCCCACACAAACGAATGCTCCACATGCGGGTTTCACATGCCACCAACTCCACATTCTCAGGCAACTTCAGCGCCACAGCCGTTTTCAGATAGCCCTCAATGCAAAGGCTCTGGACGCAAATATTGGTGTGAGAGCTAATTCAATCAAGGAAGCACTGCATGTTGGTGAAGGGCATATTGAAGAAGGATCAGCCGAGTGGTTCTTGTGGGAGAACAACTGCATTTGACTCACTAACTTCACACACCATCAGGCTTCCAAGCAGCTCTCAAGGAAACTCAGTTTTCACACTCTATGCTTAGTGCCCTTTGAGTGCATTATCTAGGAATGAACCTGGTAGAGCATGCCACACAAACGAATGCTCCACATGCGGGTTTCACATGCCACCAACTCCACATTCACAGGCAACTTCGGCGCCACAGCCGTTTTTAGATAGCCCTCAATGCAAAGGCTCTAGACGCAAATATTGGTGTGAGAGCTAATTCAATCAAGGAAACACTGCATGTTGGTGAAGGGCATATTGAAGAAGGATCAGCCGAGTGGTTCTCGTGGGAGAACAACTCCATTTGGCTCACTAACTTCACACACCATCAGGCTTCCAAGCAGCTCTCAAGGAAACTCAGTTTTCACATTCTATGCTTCGTGCCCTTTGAGTGCATTATCTAGGAATGAACCTGGTAGAACATCCCACACGAACGAATGCTCCACATGCGGGTTTCACATGTCGCCAACTCCACATTCTCAGGCAACTTCAGCGCCACAGCCGTTTTCAGATAGCCCTCAATGCAAAGGCTCTAGACGCAAATATTGGTGTGAGAGCTAATTCAATCAAGGAAACACTGCATGTTGGTGAAGGGCATATTGAAGAAGGATCAGCCGAGTGGTTCTTGTGGGAGAACAACTCCATTTGGCTCACTAACTTCACACACCATCAGGCTTCCAAGCAGCTCTCAAGGAAACTCAGTTTTCACACTCTATGCTTAGTGCCCTTTGAGTACCTAGGACTGAAATGAAGCTTGGTTAGCATCCCACACAAACGAATGCTCCACATGCGGGTTTCACATGCCACCAGCTCCACATTCACAGGCAACTTCAACGCCACAGCCGTTTTCAGATAGCCCTCAGTGCAAAGGCTCTAGACGCAAATATTGGTGTGAGAGCTAATTCAATCAAGGAAACACTGCATGTTGGTGAAGGGCATATTGAAGAAGAATCAGCCGAGTGGTTCTTGTGGGAGAACAACTCCATTTGACTCACTAACTTCACACACCATCAGGCTTCCAAGCAGCTCTCAAGGAAACTCAGTTTTCACACTCTATGCTTAGTGCCCTTTGAGTGCATTATCTAGGAATGAACCTGGTAGAGCATCCCACACAAACGAATGCTCCACATGCGGGTTTCACATGCCACCAACTCCACATTCACAGGCAACTTCAGCGCCACAGCCGTTTTCAGATAGCCCTCAATGCAAAGGCTCTAGACGCAAATATTGTGTGGGGGATAATTCAATCAAGGAAACACTGCATGTTGGTGAAGGGCATATTGAAGAAGGATCAGCCGAATGGTTCTTGTGGGAGAACAACTCCATTTGACTCACTAACTTCACACACCATCAGGCTTCCAAGCAGCTCTCAAGGAAACTCAGTTTTCACACTCTATGCTTAGTGCCCTTTGAGTGCATTATCTAGGATTGAACCTGGTAGAGCATGCCACACAAACGAATGCTCCACATGCGGGTTTCGCATGCCACCAACTCCACATTGACAGGCAACTTCAGCGCCACAGCCGTTTTCAGATAGCCCTCAATGCAAAGGCTCTAGACGCAAATATTTGTGTGAGAGCTAATTCAATCAAGGAAACACTGCATGTTGGTGAAGGGCATATTGAAGAAGGATCAGCCGAGTGGTTCTTGTGGGAGAACAACTCCATTTGGCTCACTAACTTCACACACCATCAGGCTTCCAAGCAGCTCTCAAGGAAACTCAGTTTTCACACTCTATGCTTAGTGCCCTGTGAGTGCATTATCTAGGAATGAACCTGGTAGAGCATCCCACACAAACGAATGCTCCACATGCGGGTTTCACATGCCACCAACTCCACATTGACAGGCAACTTCAGCGCCACAGCCGTTTTCAGATAGCCCTCAATGCAAAGGCTCTAGACGCAAATATTGGTGTGAGAGCTAATTCAATCAAGGAAACACTGCATGTTGGTGAAGGGCATATTGAAGAAGGATCAGCCGAGTGGTTCTTGTGGGAGAACAACTCCATTTGGCTCACTAACTTCATACACCATCAGGCTTCCAAGCAGCTCTCAAGGAAACTCAGTTTTCACACTCTATGCTTAGTGCCCTTTGAGTACCTAGGACTGAAATGAAGCTTGGTTAGCATCCCACACAAACGAATGCTCCACATGCGGGTTTCACATGCCACCAACTCCACATTCACAGGCAACTTCAGCGCCACAGCCGTTTTCAGATAGCCCTCAATGCAAAGGCTCTAGACGCAAATATTGGTGTGGGAGCTAATTCAATCAAGGAAGCACTGCATGTTGGTGAAGGGCATATTGAAGAAGAATCAGCCGAGTGGTTCTTGTGGGAGAACAACTCCATTTGGCTCACTAACTTCACACACCATCAGGCTTCCAAGCAGCTCTCAAGGAAACTCAGTTTTCACACTCTATGCTTAGTGCCCTTTGAGTGCCTAGGACTGAAATGAAGCTTGGTGAGCATCCCACACAAACGAATGCTCCACATGCGGGTTTCACATGCCACCAACTCCACATTCACAGGCAACTTCAGCGCCACAGCCGTTTTCAGATAGCCCTCAATGCAAAGGCTCTAGACGCAAATATTGGTGTGAGAGCTAATTCAATCAAGGAAACACTGCATGTTGGTGAAGGGCATATTGAAGAAGGATCAGCCGAGTGGTTCTTGTGGGAGAACAACTCCATTTGGCTCACTAACTTCACACACCATCAGGCTTCCAAGCAGCTCTCAAGGAAACTCAGTTTTCACACTCTATGCTTAGTGCCGTTTGAGTGCCTAGGACTGAAATGAAGCTTGGTGAGCATCCCACACAAATGAATGCTCCACATGCGGGTTTCACATGCCACCAACTCCGCATTCACAGGCAACTTCAGCGCCACAGCCGTTTTCAGATAGCCCTCAATGCAAAGGCTCTGGACGCAAATATTGGTGTGAGAGTTAATTCAATCAAGGAAACACTGCATGTTGGTGAAGGGCATATTGAAGAAGGATCAGCCGAGTGGTTCTTGTGGGAGAACAACTCCATTTGGCTCACTAACTTCACACACCATCAGGCTTCCAAGCAGCTCTCAAGGAAACTCAGTTTTCACACTCTATGCTTAGTGCCCTTTGAGTGCATTATCTAGGAATGAACCTGGTAGAGCATCCCACACAAACGAATGCTCCACATGCGGGTTTCACATGCCACCAACTCCACATTCACAGGCAACTTCAGCGCCACAGCCGTTTTCAGATAGCCCTCAATGCAAAGGCTCTAGACGCAAATATTGGTGTGAGA
This sequence comes from Ochotona princeps, assembly GCF_030435755.1. NCBI lineage: Eukaryota > Metazoa > Chordata > Mammalia > Lagomorpha > Ochotonidae > Ochotona > Ochotona princeps. Next base: position 26,013 of record NW_026698686.1, read on the forward strand.
GCTAATTCAATCAAGGAAACACTGCATGTTGGTGAAGGGCATATTGAAGAAGGATCAGCCGAGTGGTTCTTGTGGGATAACAACTCCATTTGGCTCACTAACTTCACACACCATCAGGTTTCCAAGCAGCTCTCAAGGAAACTCAGTTTTCACACTCTATGCTTAGTGCTCTTTGAGTGCATTATCTAGGAATGAACCTGGTAGAGCATCCCACACAAACGAATGCTCCACATTCGGGTTTCACATGCCACCAACTCCACATTCACAGGCAACTTCAGCGCCACAGCCGTTTTCAGATAGCCCTCAATGCAAAGGCTCTAGACGCAAATATTGGTGTGAGAGCTAATTCAATCAAGGAAACACTGCATGTTGGTGAAGGGCATATTGAAGAAGGATCAGCCGAGTGGTTCTTGTGGGAGAACAACTCCATTTGGCTCACTAACTTCACACACCATCAGGCTTCCAAGCAGCTCTCAAGGAAACTCAGTTTTCACACTCTATGCTTAGTGCCCTTTGAGTACCTAGGACTGAAATGAAGCTTGGTTAGCATCCCACACAAACGAATGCTCCACATGCGGGTTTCACATGCCACCAACTCCACATTCACAGGCAACTTCAGCGCCACAGCCGTTTTCAGATAGCCCTCAATGCAAAGGCTCTAGACGCAAATATTGGTGTGGGAGCTAATTCAATCAAGGAAGCACTGCATGTTGGTGAAGAGCATATTGAAGAAGAATCAGCCGAGTGGTTCTTGTGGGAGAACAACTCCATTTGGCTCACTAACTTCACACACCATCAGGCTTCCAAGCAGCTCTCAAGGAAACTCAGTTTTCACACTCTATGCTTAGTGCCCTTTGAGTGCCTAGGACTGAAATGAAGCTTGGTGAGCATCCCACACAAACGAATGCTCCACATGCGGGTTTCACATGCCACCAACTCCACATTCACAGGCAACTTCAGCGCCACAGCCGTTTTCAGATAGCCCTCAATGCAAAGGCTCTAGACGCAAATATTGGTGTGAGAGCTAATTCAATCAAGGAAACACTGCATGTTGGTGAAGGGCATATTGAAGAAGGATCAGCCGAGTGGTTCTTGTGGGAGAACAACTCCATTTGGCTCACTAATTTCACACACCTTCAGGCTTCCAAGCACCTCTCAAGGAAACTCAGTTTTCACACTCTATGCTTAGTGCCCTTTGAGTGCATTATCTAGGAATGAACCTGGTAGAGCATCCCACACAAACGAATGCTCCAGATGCGGTTTTCACATGCCACCAAATCCACATTCACAGGCAACTTCGGCGCCACAGCCGTTTTCAGATAGCCCTCAATGCAAAGGCTCTAGACGCAAATATTGGTGTGAGAGCTAATTCAAACAAGGAAACACTGCATGTTGGTGAAGGGCATATTGAAGAAGGATCAGCCGAGTGGTTCTTGTGGGAGAACAACTCCATTTGGCTCACTAACTTCACACACCATCAGGCTTCCAAGCAGCTCTCAAGGAAACTCAGTTTTCACACTCTATGCTTAGTGCCCTTTGAGTGCATTATCTAGGAATGAACCTGGTAGAGCATCCCACACAAACGAATGCTCCACATGCGGGTTTCACATGCCACCAACTCCACATTCACAGGCAACTTCAGCGCCACAGCCGTTTTCAGATAGCCCTCAATGCAAAGGCTCTAGATGCAAATATTGGTGTGAGAGCTAATTCAATCAAGGAAACACTGCATGTTGGTGAAGGGCATATTGAAGAAGGATCAGCCGAGTGGTTCTTGTGGGATAACAACTCCATTTGGCTCACTAACTTCACACACCATCAGGTTTCCAAGCAGCTCTCAAGGAAACTCAGTTTTCACACTCTATGCTTAGTGCCCTTTGAGTGCATTATCTAGGAATGAACCTGGTAGAGCATCCCACACAAACGAATGCTCCACATTCGGGTTTCACATGCCACCAACTCCACATTCACAGGCAACTTCAGCGCCACAGCTTTTTTCAGATAGCCCTCAATGCAAAGGCTCTAGACGCAAATATTGGTGTGAGAGCTAATTCAATCAAGGAAACACTGCATGTTGGTGAAGGGCATATTGAAGAAGGATCAGCCGAGTGGTTCTTGTGGGAGAACAACTCCATTTGGCTCACTAACTTCACACACCATCAGGCTTCCAAGCAGCTCTCAAGGAAACTCAGTTTTCACACTCTATGCTTAGTGCCCTTTGAGTACCTAGGACTGAAATGAAGCTTGGTTAGCATCCCACACAAACGAATGCTCCACATGCGGGTTTCACATGCCACCAACTCCACATTCACAGGCAACTTCAGCGCCACAGCCGTTTTCAGATAGCCCTCAATGCAAAGGCTCTAGACGCAAATATTGGTGTGGGAGCTATTCAATCAAGGAAGCACTGCATGTTGGTGAAGGGCATATTGAAGAAGGATCAGCCGAGTGGTTCTTGTGGGAGAACAACTCCATTTGACTCACTAACTTCACACACCATCAGGCTTCCCAGCAGCTCTCAAGGAAACTCAGTTTTCACACTCTATGCTTAGTGCCCTTTGAGTGCATTATCTAGGAATGAACCTGGTAGAGCATCCCACACAAACGAATGCTCCACATGCGGGTTTCACATGCCACCAAATCCACATTCACAGGCAACTTCAGCGCCACAGCCGTTTTCAGATAGCCCTCAATGCAAAGGCTCTAGACGCAAATATTGGTGTGAGAGCTAATTCAATCAAGGAAACACTGCATGTTGGTGAAGGGCATATTGAAGAAGGATCAGCCGAGTGGTTCTTGTGGGAGAACAACTCCATTTGGCTCACTAACTTCACACACCATCAGGCTTCCAAGCAGCTCTCAAGGAAACTCAGTTTTCACACTCTATGCTTAGTGCCCTTTGAGTGCATTATCTAGGAATGAACCTGGTAGAGCATCCCACACAAACGAATGCTCCACATGCGGGTTTCACATGCCACCAACTCCACATTCACAGCACCTTCAGAGCCACAGCCGTTTTCAGATAGCCCTCAATGCAAAGGCTCTAGACGCAAATATTGGTGTGAGAGCTAATTCAATCAAGGAAACACTGCATGTTGGTGAAGGGCATATTGAAGAAGGATCAGCCGAGTGGTTCTTGTGGGAGAACAACTCCATTTGGCTCACTAACTTCACACACCATCAGGCTTCCAAGCAGCTCTCAAGGAAACTCAGTTTTCACACTCTATGCTTAGTGCCCTTTGAGTGCCTAGGACTGAAATGAAGCTTGGTGAGCATGCCACACAAACGAATGCTCCACATGCGGTTTTCACATGCCACCAACTCCACATTCACAGGCAACTTCAGCGCCACAGCCGTTTTCAGATAGCCCTCAATGCAAAGGCTCTAGACGCAAATATTGGTGTGAGAGCTAATTCAATCAAGGAAACACTGCATGTTGGTGAAGGGCATATTGAAGAAGGATCAGCCGAGTGGTTCTTGTGGGAGAACAACTCCATTTGGCTCACTAACTTCACACACCATCAGGCTTCCAAGCAGCTCTCAAGGAAACTCAGTTTTCACACTCTATGCTTAGTGCCCTTTGAGTGCATTATCTAGGAATGAACCTGGTAGAGCATCCCACACAAACGAATGCTCCACATGCGGGTTTCACATGCCACCAACTCCACATTCACAGGCAACTTCAACGCCACAGCCGTTTTCAGATAGCCCTCAATGCAAAGGCTCTAGACTCAAATATTGGTGTGAGAGCTAATTCAATCAAGGAAACACTGCATGTTGGTGAAGGGCATATTGAAGAAGGATCTGTCGAGTGGTTCTTGTGGGAGAACAACTGCATTTGCCTCTGTAACTTCACACACCATCAGGCATCCAAGCAGCTCTCAAGGAAACTCAGTTTTCACACTCTATGCTTAGTGCCCTTTGAGTGCATTATCTAGGAATGAACCTGGTAGAGCATCCCACACAAACGAATGCTCCACATGCGGGTTTCACATGCCACCAACTCCACATTCTCACGCAACTTCAGCGCCCCAGCCGTTTTCAGATAGCCCTCAATGCAAAGGCTCTAGATGCAAATATTGGTGTGAGAGCTAATTCAATCAAGGAAACACTGCATGTTGGTGAAGGGCATATTGAAGAAGGATCAGCCGAGTGGTTCTTGTGGGAGAACAACTCCATTTGGCTCACTAACTTCACACACCATCAGGCTTCCAAGCAGCTCTCAAGGAAACTCAGTTTTCACACTCTATGCTTAGTGCCCTTTGAGTGCATTATCTAGGAATGAACCTGGTAGAGCATCCCACACAAACGAATGCTCCACATGCGGGTTTCACATGCCACCAACTCCACATTCTCAGGCAACTTCAGCGACACAGCCGTTTTCAGATAGCCCTCAATGCAAAGGCTCTTGACGCAAATATTGGAGTGAGAGCTAATTCAATCAAGGAAACACTGCATGTTGGTGAAGGGCATATTGAAGAAGGATCAGCCGAGTGGTTCTTGTGGGAGAACAACTCCATTTGGCTCACTAACTTCACACACCATCAGGCTTCCAAGCAGCTCTCAAGGAAACTCAGTTTACACACTCTATGCTTAGTGCCCTTTGAGTGCATTATCTAGGAATGAGCCTGGTAGAACATCCCACACAAACGAATGCTCCACATGCGGGTTTCACATGCCACCAACTCCACTTTGACAGGCAACTTCAGCGCCACAGCCGTTTTCAGATAGCCCTCAATGCAAAGGCTCTAGACGCAAATATTGGTGTGAGAGCTAATTCAATCAAGGAAACACTGCATGTTGGTGAAGGGCATATTGAAGAAGGATCAGCCGAGTGGTTCTTGTGGGAGAACAACTCCATTTGGCTCACTAACTTCACACACCATCAGGCATCCAAGCAGCTCTCAAGGAAACTCAGTTTTCACACTCTATGCTTAGTGCCCTTTGAGTACCTAGGACTGAAATGAACCTGGTAGAGCATCCCACACAAACGAATGCTCCACATGCGGGTTTCACATGCCACCAACTTCACATTGACAGGCAACTTCAGCACCACAGCCGTTTTCAGATAGCCCTCAATGCAAAGGCTCTAGAAGCAAATATTGGTGTGAGAGCTAATTCAATCAAGGAAGCACTGCATGTTGGTGAAGGGCATATTGAAGAAGGATCAGCCGAGTGGTTCTTGTGGGAGAACAACTCCATTTGGCTCACTAACTTCACACACCATCAGGCTTCCAAGCAGCTCTCAAGGAAACACAGTTCTCACACTCTATGCTTAGTGCCCTTTGAGTGCATTATCTAGGAATGAACCTGGTAGAGCATCCCACACAAACGAATGCTCCACATGAGGGTTTCACATGCCACCAACTCCACATTCACAGGCAACTTCAGCGCCACAGCCGTTTTCAGATAGCCCTCAATGCAAAGGCTCTAGACGCAAATATTGGTGTGGGGGATAATTCAATCAAGGAAACACTGCATGTTGGTGAAGGGCATATTGAAGAAGGATCAGCCGAGTGGTTCTTGTGGGAGAACAACTCCATTTGGCTCACTAACTTCACACACCATCAGGCATCCAAGCAGCTCTCAAGGAAACTCAGTTTTCACACTCTATGCTTAGTGCCCGTTGAGTACCAAGGATTGAAATGATGCTTGGTGAGCATCCCACACAAACGAATGCTCCACATGCGGGTTTCACATGCCACCAACTCCACATTCACAGGCAACTTCAGCCCCACAGCCGTTTTCAGATAGCCCTCAATGCAAAGGCTCTAGACGCAAATATTGGTATGAGAGCTAATTCAATCAAGGAAACACTGCATGTTGGTGAAGGGCATATTGAAGAAGGATCAGCCGAGTGGTTCTTGTGGGAGAACAACTCCATTTGGCTCACTAACTTCACACACCATCAGGCTTCCAAGCAGCTCTCAAGGAAACTCAGTTTTCACACTCTATGCTTAGTGCCCTTTGAGTGCATTATCTAGGAATGAACCTGGTAGAGCATCCCACACAAACGAATGCTCCACATGCGGGTTTCACATGCCACCAACTCCACATTCTCACGCAACTTCAGCGCCCCAGCCGTTTTCAGATAGCCCTCAATGCAAAGGCTCTAGATGCAAATATTGGTGTGAGAGCTAATTCAATCAAGGAAACACTGCATGTTGGTGAAGGGCATATTGAAGAAGGATCAGCCGAGTGGTTCTTGTGGGAGAACAACTCCATTTGGCTCACTAACTTCACACACCATCAGGCTTCCAAGCAGCTCTCAAGGAAACTCAGTTTTCACACTCTATGCTTAGTGCCCTTTGAGTGCATTATCTAGGAATGAACCTGGTAGAGCATCCCACACAAACGAATGCTCCACATGCGGGTTTCACATGCCACCAACTCCACATTCACAGGCAACTTCAGCGCCACAGCCGTTTTCAGATAGCCCTCAATGCAAAGGCTCTAGACGCAAATATTGGAGTGAGAGCTAATTCAATCAAGGAAACACTGCATGTTGGTGAAGGGCATATTGAAGAAGGATCAGCCGAGTGGTTCTTGTGGGAGAACAACTCCATTTGGCTCACTAACTTCACACACCATCAGGCTTCCAAGCAGCTCTCAAGGAAACTCAGTTTTCACACTCTATGCTTAGTGCCCTTTGAGTGCATTATCTAGGAATGAGCCTGGTAGAACATCCCACACAAACGAATGCTCCACATGCGGGTTTCACATGCCACCAACTCCACTTTGACAGGCAACTTCAGCGCCACAGCCGTTTTCAGATAGCCCTCAATGCAAAGGCTCTAGACGCAAATATTGGTGTGAGAGCTAATTCAATCAAGGAAACACTGCATGTTGGTGAAGGGCATATTGAAGAAGGATCAGCCGAGTGGTTCTTGTGGGAGAACAACTCCATTTGGCTCACTAACTTCACACACCATCAGGCATCCAAGCAGCTCTCAAGGAAACTCAGTTTTCACACTCTATGCTTAGTGCCCGTTGAGTACCAAGGATTGAAATGATGCTTGGTGAGCATCCCACACAAACGAATGCTCCACATGCGGGTTTCACATGCCACCAACTCCACATTCACAGGCAACTTCAGCGCCACAGCCGTTTTCAGATAGCTCTCAATGCAAAGGCTCTAGACGCAAATATTGGTATGAGAGCTAATTCAATCAAGGAAACACTGCATGTTGGTGAAGGGCATATTGAAGAAGGATCAGCCGAGTGGTTCTTGTGGGAGAACAACTCCATTTGGCTCACTAACTTCACACACCATCAGGCTTCCAAGCAGCTCTCAAGGAAACTCAGTTTTCACACTCTATGCTTAGTGCCCTTTGAGTGCATTATCTAGGAATGAACCTGGTAGAGCATCCCACACAAACGAATGCTCCACATGCGGGTTTCACATGCCACCAACTCCACATTCACAGGCAACTTCAGCGACACAGCCGTTTTCAGATAGCCCTCAATGCAAAGGCTCTAGACGCAAATATTGGTGTGAGAGCTAATTCAATCAAGGAAACACTGCATGTTGGTGAAGGGCATATTGAAGAAGGATCAGCCGAGTGGTTCTTGTGGGAGAACAACTCCATTTGGCTCACTAACTTCACACACCATCAGGCTTCCAAGCAGCTCTCAAGGAAACTCCGTTTTCACACTCTATGCTTAGTGCCGTTTGAGTGCCTAGGACTGAAATGAAGCTTGGTGAGCATCCCACACAAATGAATGCTCCACATGCGGGTTTCACATGCCACCAACTCCACATTCACAGGCAACATCAGCAAAACAGCCGTTTTCAGATAGCCCTCAATGCAAAGGCTCTGGACGCAAATATTGGTGTGAGAGTTAATTCAATCAAGGAAACACTGCATGTTGGTGAAGGGCATATTGAAGAAGGATCAGCCGAGTGGTTCTTGTGGGAGAACAACTCCATTTGGCTCACTAACTTCACACACCATCAGGCTTCCAAGCAGCTCTCAAGGAAACTCAGTTTTCACACTCTATGCTTAGTGCCCTTTGAGTGCCTAGGACTGAAATGAACCTGGTAGAGCATCCCACACAAACGAATGCTCCACATTCGGGTTTCACATGCCACCAACTCCACATTCACAGGCAACTTCAGCGCCACAGCCGTTTTCAGATAGCCCTCAATGCGAAGGCTCTAGACGCAAATATTGGTGTGAGAGCTAATTCAAACAAGGAAACACTGCATGTTGGTGAAGGGCATATTGAAGAAGGATCAGCCGAGTGGTTCTTGTGGGAGAACAACTCCATTTGGCTCACTAACTTCAAACACCATCAGGCTTCCAAGCAGCTCTCAAGGAAACTCAGTTTTCACACTCTATGCTTAGTGCCCTTTGAGTGCCTAGGACTGAAATGAAGCTTGGTGAGCATCCCACACAAACGAATGCTCCACATGCGGGTTTCACATGCCACCAACTCCACCTTCACAGGCAACTTCAGCGCCACAGCTGTTTTCAGATAGCCCTCAATGCAAAGGCTCTAGACGCAAATATTGGTGTGAGAGCTAATTCAATCAAGGAAACACTGCATGTTGGTGAAGGGCATATTGAAGAAGGATCAGATGAGTGGTTCTTGTGGGAGAACAACTCCATTTGGCTCACTAACTTCACACACCATCAGGCTTCCAAGCAGCTCTCAAGGAAACTCAGTTTTCACACTCTATGCTTAGTGCCCTTTGAGTGCCTAGGACTGAAATGAACCTGGTAGAGCATCCCACACAAACGAATGCTCCACATGCGGGTTTCACATGCCACCAACTCCACATTCACAGGCAACTTCAGCGCCACAGCCGTTTTCAGATAGCCCTCAATGCAAAGGCTCTAGATGCAAATATTGGTGCGAGAGCTAATTCAATCAAGGAAACACTGCATGTTGGTGAAGGGCATATTGAAGAAGGATCAGCCGAGTGGTTCTTGTGGGAGAACAACTCCATTTGACTCACTAACTTCACACACCATCAGGCTTCCAAGCAGCTCTCAAGGAAACTCAGTTTTCACACTCTATGCTTAGTGCCCTTTGAGTGCCTAGGACTGAAATGAAGCTTGGTGAGCATCCCACACAAACGAATGCTCCACATGCGGGTTTCACATGCCACCAACTCCACATTCACAGGCAACTTCAGCGCCACAGCCGTTTTCAGATAGCCCTCAATGCAAAGGCTCTAGACGCAAATATTGGTGTGAGAGCTAATTCAATCAAGGAAACACTGCATGTTGGTGAAGGGCATATTGAAGAAGGATCAGCCGAGTGGTTCTTGTGGGAGAACAACTCCATTTGGCTCACTAACTTCACACACCATCAGGCTTCCAAGCAGCTCTCAAGGAAACTCAGTTTTCACACTCTATGCTTAGTGCCCTTTGAGTGCATTATCTAGGAATGAACCTGGTAGAACATCCCACACAAACGAATGCTCCACATGCGGGTTTCACATGCCACCAACTCCACCTTCACAGGCAACTTCAGCGCCACAGCCGTTTTCAGATAGCCCTCAATGCAAAGGCTCTAGACGCAAATATTGGTGTGAGAGCTAATTCAATCAAGGAAACACTGCATGTTGGTGAAGGGCATATTGAAGAAGGATCAGCCGAGTGGTTCTTGTGGGAGAACAACTCCATTTGGCTCACTAACTTCACACACCTTCAGGCTTCCAAGCACCTCTCAAGGAAACTCAGTTTTCACACTCTATGCTTAGTGCCCTTTGAGTGCATTATCTAGGAATGAACCTGGTAGAGCATCCCACACAAACGAATGCTCCACATGCGGGTTTCACATGCCACCAACTCCACATTCACAGGCAACTTCGGCGCCACAGCCGTTTTCAGATAGCCCTCAATGCAAAGGCTCTAGACGCAAATATTGGTGTGAGAGCTAATTTAATCAAGGAAACACTGCATGTTGGTGAAGGGCACATTGAAGAAGGATCAGCCGAGTGGTTCTTGTGGGAGAACAACTCCATTTGGCTCACTAACTTCACACACCATCAGGCTTCCAAGCAGCTCTCAAGGAAACTCAGTTTTCACACTCTATGCTTAGTGCCGTTTGAGTGCCTAGGACTGAAATGAAGCTTGGTGAGCATCCCACACAAATGAATGCTCCACATGCGGGTTTCACATGCCACCAACTCCACATTCACAGGCAACTTCAGCAAAACAGCCGTTTTCAGATAGCCCTCAATGCAAAGGCTCTAGACGCAAACATTGGTGTGAGCTAATTCAATCAAGGAAACACTGCATGTTGGTGAAGGGCATATTGAAGAAGGATCAGCCGAGTGTTTCTTGTGGGAGAACAACTCCATTTGGCTCACTAACTTCACACACCATCAGGCTTCCAAGCAGCTCTCAAAGAAACTCAGTTTTCACACTCTATGCTTAGTGCCCTTTGAGTGCCTAGGACTGAAATGAACCTGGTAGAGCATCCCACACAAACGAATGCTCCACATTCGGGTTTCACATGCCACCAACTCCACATTCACAGGCAACTTCAGCACCACAGCCGTTTTCAGATAGCCCTCAATGCGAAGGCTCTAGACGCAAATATTGGTGTGAGAGCTAATTCAATCAAGGAAACACTGCATGTTGGTGAAGGGCATATTGAAGAAGGATCAGCCGAGTGGTTCTTGTGGGAGAACAACTCCATTTGGCTCACTAACTTCAAACACCATCAGGCTTCCAAGCAGCTCTCAAGGAAACTCAGTTTTCACACTCTATGCTTAGTGCCCTTTGAGTGCCTAGGACTGAAATGAACCTGGTAGAGCATCCCACACAAACGAATGCTCCACATGCGGGTTTCACATGCCACCAACTCCACATTCCCAGGCAACTTCGGCGCCACAGTCGTTTTCAGATAGCCCTCAATGCGAAGGCTCTAGACGCAAATATTGGTGTGAGAGCTAATTCAATCAAGGAAACACTGCATGTTGGTGAAGTGCATATTGAAGAAGGATCAGCCGAGTGGTTCTTGTGGGAGAACAACTCCATTTGGCTCACTAACTTCACACACCATCAGGCTTCCAAGCAGCTCTCAAGGAAACTCAGTTTTCACACTCTATGCTTAGTGCCCTTTGAGTGCATTATCTAGGAATGAACCTGGTAGAGCATCCCACACAAACGAATGCTCCACATGCGGGTTTCACATGCCACCAACTCCACATTCACAGGCAACTTCAGCGCCACTGCCGTTTTCAGATAGCCCTCAATGCAAAGGCTCTAGACGCAAATATTGGTGTGAGAGCTAATTCAATCAAGGAAACACTGCATGTTGGTGAAGGGCATATTGAAGAAGGATCAGCCGAGTGGTTCTTGTGGGAGAACAACTCCATTTGGCTCACTAACTTCACACACCATCAGGCTTCCAAGCAGCTCTCAAGGAAACTCAGTTTTCACACTCTATGCTTAGTGCCCTTTGAGTGCATTATCTAGGAATGAACCTGGTAGAGCATCCCACACAAACGAATGCTCCACATGCGGTTTTCACATGCCACCAACTCCACATTCACAGGCAACTTCGGCGCCACAGCCGTTTTCAGATAGCCCTCAATGCAAAGGCTCTAGACACAAATATTTGTGTCAGAGCTAATTCAGTCAAGGAAACACTGCATGTTGGTGAAGGGCATATTGAAGAAGGATCAGACGAGTGGTTCTTGTGGGAGAACAACTCCATTTGGCTCACTAACTTCACACAGCATCAGGCTTCCAAGCAGCTCTCAAGGAAACTCAGTTTTCACACTCTATGCTTAGTGCCCTTTGAGTGCCTAGGACTGAAATGAACCTGGTAGAGCATCCCACACAAACCAATGCTCCACATGCGGGTTTCACATGCCACCAACTCCACATTCACAGGCAACTTCAGCGCCACAGCTGTTTTCAGATAGCCCTCAATGCAAAGGCTCTAGACGCAAATATTGGTGTGAGAGCTAATTCAATCAAGGAAACACTGCATGTTGGTGAAGGGCATATTGAAGAAGGATCAGCCGAGTTGTTCTTGTGGGAGAACAACTCCATTTGGCTCACTAACTTCACACATCATCAGGCTTCCAAGCAGCTCTCAAGGAAACTCAGTTTTCACACTCTATGCTTAGTGCCCTTTGAGTGCCTAGGACTGAAATGAACCTGGTAGAGCATCCCACACAAACGAATGCTGCACATGCGGGTTTCACATGCCACCAACTCCACATTCACAGGCAACTTCAGCGCCACAGCCGTTTTCAGATAGCCCTCAATGCAAAGGCTCTAGACGCAAATATTGGTGTGAGAGCTAATTCAATCAAGGAAACACTGCATGTTGGTGAAGGGCATATTGAAGAAGGATCAGCCGAGTGGTTCTTGTGGGAGAACAACTCCATTTGGCTCACTAACTTCACACATCATCAGGCTTCCAAGCAGCTCTCAAGGAAACTCAGTTTTCACACTCTATGCTTAGTGCCCTTTGAGTGCCTAGGACTGAAATGAACCTGGTAGAGCATCCCACACAAACGAATGCTGCACATGCGGGTTTCACATGCCACCAACTCCACATTCACAGGCAACTTCAGCGCCACAGCCGTTTTCAGATAGCCCTCAATGCAAAGGCTCTAGACGCAAATATTGGTGTGAGAGCTAATTCAATCAAGGAAACACTGCATGTTGGTGAAGGGCATATTGAAGAAGGATCAGCCGAGTGGTTCTTGTGGGAGAACAACTCCATTTGGCTCACTAACTTCACACACCATCAGGCTTCCAAGCAGCTCTCAAGGAAACTCAGTTTTCACACTCTATGCTTAGTGCCCTTTGAGTGCATTATCTAGGAACGAACCTGGTAGAGCATCCCACACAAACGAATGCTCCACATGCGGTTTTCACATGCCACCAACTCCACATTCACAGGCAATTTCGGCGCCACAGCCGTTTTCAGATAGCCCTCAATGCAAAGGCTCTAGACACAAATATTTGTGTCAGAGCTAATTCAGTCAAGGAAACACTGCATGTTGGTGAAGGGCATATTGAAGAAGGATCAGCCGAGTGGTTCTTGTGGGAGAACAACTCCATTTGACTCACTAACTTCAAACACCATCAGGCTTCCAAGCAGCTCTCAAGGAAACTCAGTTTTCACACTCTATGCTTAGTGCCCTTTGAGTGCATTATCTAGGAATGAACCTGGTAGAGAATCCCACACAAACGAATGCTCCACATGCGGGTTTCACATGCCACCAACTCCACATTCACAGGCAACTTCAGCGCCACAGCTGTTTTCAGATAGCCCTCAATGCAAAGGCTCTAGATGCAAATATTGGTGTGAGAGCTAATTCAATCAAGGAAACACTGCATGTTGGTGAAGGGCATATTGAAGAAGGATCAGCCGAGTGGTTCTTGTGGGAGAACAACTCCATTTGGCTCACTAACTTCACACACCATCAGGTTTCCAAGCAGCTCTCAAGGAAACTCAGTTTTCACACTCTATGCTTAGTGCCCTTTGAGTGCATTATCTAGGGATGAACCTGGTAGAGCATCCCACACAAACGAATGCTCCACATGCGGGTTTCACATGCCACCAACTCCACATTCACAGGCAACTTCAGCGCCACAGCCGTTTTCAGATAGCCCTCAATGCAAAGGCTCTAGACGCAAATATTGGTGTGAGAGCTAATTCAATCAAGGAAACACTGCATGTTGGTGAAGGGCATATTGAAGAAGGATCAGCCGAGTGGTTCTTGTGGGAGAACAACTCCATTTGGCTCACTAACTTCACACATCATCAGGCTTCCAAGCAGCTCTCAAGGAAACTCAGTTTTCACACTCTATGCTTAGTGCCCTTTGAGTGCCTAGGACTGAAATGAACCTGGTAGAGCATCCCACACAAACGAATGCTGCACATGCGGGTTTCACATGCCACCAACTCCACATTCACAGGCAACTTCAGCGCCACAGCCGTTTTCAGATAGCCCTCAATGCAAAGGCTCTAGACGCAAATATTGGTGTGAGAGCTAATTCAATCAAGGAAACACTGCATGTTGGTGAAGGGCATATTGAAGAAGGATCAGCCGAGTGGTTCTTGTGGGAGAACAACTCCATTTGGCTCACTAACTTCACACACCATCAGGCTTCCAAGCAGCTCTCAAGGAAACTCAGTTTTCACACTCTATGTTTAGTGCCTTTTGAGTGCATTATCTAGGAATGAACCTGGTAGAGCATCCCACACAAACGAATGCTGCACATGCGGGTTTCACATGCCACCAACTCCACATTCTCAGGCAACTTCGGCGCCACAGCCGTTTTCAGATAGCCCTCAATGCAAAGGCTCTAGACGCAAATATTGGTGTGAGAGCTAATTCAATCAAGGAAACACTGCATGTTGGTGAAGGGCATATTGAAGAAGGATCAGCCGAGTGGTTCTTGTGGGAGAACAACTCCATTTGGCTCACTAACTTCACACACCATCAGGCTTCCAAGCAGCTCTAAAGGAAACTCAGTTTTCACACTCCAGGCTTAGTGCCCTTTGAGTGCATTATCTAGGAATGAACCTGGTAGAGCATCCCACACAAACGAATGCTCCACATGCGGGTTTCACATGCCACCAACTCCACATTCACAGGCAACTTCAGTGCCACAGCCGTTTTCAGATAGCCCTCAATGCAAAGGCTCTAGACGCAAATATTGGTGTGAGAGCTAATTCAATCAAGGAAACACTGCATGTTGGTGAAGGGCATATTGAAGAAGGATCAGCCGAGTGGTTCTTGTGGGAGAACAACTCCATTTGGCTCACTAACTTCACACACCATCAGGCTTCCAAGCAGCTCTCAAGGAAACTCAGTTTTCACACTCTAGGCTTAGTGCCCTTTGAGTGCATTATCTAGGAATGAACCTGGTAGAGCATCCCACACAAACGAATGCTCCACATGCGGGTTTCACATGCCACCAACTCCACATTCACAGGCAACTTCGGCGCCACAGCTGTTTTCAGATAGCCCTCAATGCAAAGGCTCTAGATGCAAATATTGGTGTGAGAGCTAATTCAATCAAGGAAACACTGCATGTTGGTGAAGGGCATATTGAAGAAGGATCAGCCGAGTGGTTCTTGTGGGAGAACAACTCCATTTGGCTCACTAACTTCACACACCATCAGGCTTCCAAGCAGCTCTCAAGAAAACTCAGTTTTCACACTCTATGCTTAGTGCCCTTTGAGTGCCTAGGCCTGAAATGTACCTGGTAGAGCATCCCACACAAACGAATGCTGCACATGCGGGTTTCACATGCCACCAACTCCACATTCACAGGCAACATCAGCGCCACAGCCGTTTTCAGATAGCCCTCAATGCGAAGGCTCTAGACTCAAATATTGGTGTGAGAGCTAATTCAATCAAGGAAACACTGCATGTTGGTGAAGGGCATATTGAAGAAGGATCAGCCGAGTGGTTCTTGTGGGAGAACAACTCCATTTGGCTCACTAACTTCACACACCATCAGGCTTCCAAGCAGCTCTCAAGGAAACTCAGTTTTCACACTCTATGCTTAGTGCCCTTTGAGTGCCTAGGACTGAAATGAACCTGGTAGAGCATCCCACACAAACCAATGCTCCACATGCGGGTTTCACATGCCACCAACTCCACATTCACAGGCAACTTCAGCGCCACAGCTGTTTTCAGATAGCCCTCAATGCAAAGGCTCTAGACGCAAATATTGGTGTGAGAGCTAATTCAATCAAGGAAACACTGCATGTTGGTGAAGGGCATATTGAAGAAGGATCAGCCGAGTGGTTCTTGTCGGAGAACAACTCCATTTGGCTCACTAACTTCACACACCATCAGGCTTCCAAGCAGCTCTCAAGGAAACTCAGTTTTCACACTCTATGCTTAGTGCCCTTTGAGTGCCTAGGACTGAAATGAACCTGGTAGAGCATCCCACACAAACGAATGCTCCACATGCGGGTTTCACATGCCACCAACTCCACATTCACAGGCAACTTCAGCGCCACAGCCGTTTTCAGATAGCCCTCAATGCAAAGGCTCTAGACGCAAATATTGGTGTGAGAGCTAATTCAATCAAGGAAACACTGCATGTTGGTGAAGGGCATATTGAAGAAGGATCAGCCGAGTGGTTCTTGTGGGAGAACAACTCCATTTGGCTCACTAACTTCACACACCATCAGGCTTCCAAGCAGCTCTCAAGGAAACTCAGTTTTCACACTCTATGTTTAGTGCCCTTTGAGTGCATTATCTAGGAATGAACCTGGTAGAGCATCCCACACAAACGAATGCTGCACATGCGGGTTTCACATGCCACCAACTCCACATTCACAGGCAACTTCGGCGCCACAGCCGTTTTCAGATAGCCCTCAATGCAAAGGCTCTAGACACAAATATTGGTGTGAGAGCTAATTCAATCAAGGAAACACTGCATGTTGGTGAAGGGCATATTGAAGAAGGATCAGACGAGTGGTTCTTGTGGGAGAACAACTCCATTTGGCTCACTAACTTCACACACCATCAGGCTTCCAAGCAGCTCTCAAGGAAACTCAGTTTTCACACTCTATGCTTAGTGCCCTTTGAGTGCCTAGGACTGAAATGAACCTGGTAGAGCATCCCACACAAACGAATGCTCCACATGCGGGTTTCACATGCCACCAACTCCACATTCACAGGCAACTTCAGCGCCACAGCTGTTTTCAGATAGCCCTCAATGCAAAGGCTCTAGACGCAAATATTGGTGTGAGAGCTAATTCAATCAAGGAAACACCGCATGTTGGTGAAGGGCATATTGAAGAAGGATCAGACGAGTGGTTCTTGTGGGAGAACAACTCCATTTGGGCTCACTAACTTCACACACCATCAGGCTTCCAAGCAGCTCTCAAGGAAACTCAGTTTTCACACTCTATGCTTAGTGCCCTTTGAGTGCATTATCTAGGAATGAACCTGGTAGAGCATCCCACACAAACGAATGCTCCACATGCGGGTTTCACATGCCACCAACTCCACATTCACAGGCAACTTCAGCGCCACAGCCGTTTTCAGATAGCCCTCAATGCGAAGGCTCTAGACGCAAATATTGGTGTGAGAGCTAATTCAATCAAGGAAACACTGCATGTTGGTGAAGGGCATATTGAAGAAGGATCAGCTGAGTGGTTCTTGTGGGAGAACAACTCCATTTGGCTCACTAACTTCACACACCATCAGGCTTCCAAGCAGCTCTCAAGGAAACTCAGTTTTCACACTCTAGGCTTAGTGCCCTTTGAGTGCATTATCTAGGAATGAACCTGGTAGAGCATCCCACACAAACGAATGCTGCACATGCGGGTTTCACATGCCACCAACTCCACATTCACAGGCAACTTCAGCGCCACAGCCGTTTTCAGATAGCCCTCAATGCAAAGGCTCTAGACGCAAATATTGATGTGAGAGCTAATTCAATCAAGGAAACACTGCATGTTGGTGAAGGGCATATTGAAGAAGGATCAGCCGAGTGGTTCTTGTGGGAGAACAACTCCATTTGGCTCACTAACTTCACACACCATCAGGCTTCCAAGCAGCTCTCAAGGAAACTCAGTTTTCACACTCTATGCTTAGTGCCCTTTGAGTGCATTATCTAGGAATGAACCTGGTAGAGCATCCCACACAAACGAATGCTCCACATGCGGGTTTCACATGCCACCATCTCCACATTCACAGGCAACTTCAGCGCCACAGCTGTTTTCAGATAGCCCTCAATGCAAAGGCTCTAGACGCAAATATTGGTGTGAGAGCTAATTCAATCAAGGAAACACTGCATGTTGGTGAAGGGCATATTGAAGAAGGATCAGCCGAGTGGTTCTTGTCGGAGAACAACTCCATTTGGCTCACTAACTTCACACACCATCAGGCTTCCAAGCAGCTCTCAAGGAAACTCAGTTTTCACACTCTATGCTTAGTGCCCTTTGAGTGCCTAGGCCTGAAATGAACCTGGTAGAGCATCCCACACAAACGAATGCTCCACATGCGGGTTTCACATGCCACCAACTCCACATTCACAGGCAACTTCAGCGCCCCAGCCGTTTTCAGATAGCCCTCAATGCGAAGGCTCTAGACGCAAATATTGGTGTGAGAGCTAATTCAATCAAGGAAACACTGCATGTTGGTGAAGGGCATATTGAAGAAGGATCAGCCGAGTGGTTCTTGTGGGAGAACAACTCCATTTGGCTCACTAACTTCACACACTATCAGGCTTCCAAGCAGCTCTCAAGGAAACTCAGTTTTCACACTCTATGTTTAGTGCCCTTTGAGTGCATTATCTAGGAATGAACCTGGTAGAGCATCCCACACAAACGAATGCTGCACATGCGGGTTTCACATGCCACCAACTCCACATTCACAGGCAACTTCGGCGCCACAGCCGTTTTCAGATAGCCCTCAATGCAAAGGCTCTAGACGCAAATATTGGTGTGAGAGCTAATTCAATCAAGGAAACACTGCATGTTGGTGAAGGGCATATTGAAGAAGGATCAGCCGAGTGGTTCTTGTGGGAGAACAACCCCATTTGGCTCACTAACTTCACACACCATCAGGCTTCCAAGCAGCTCTCAAGGAAACTCAGTTTTCACACTCTATGCTTAGTGCCCTTTGAGTGCATTATCTAGGAATGAACCTGGTAGAGCATCCCACACAAACGAATGCTCCACATGCGGTTTTCACATGCCATAACTCCACATTCTCAGGCAACTTCGGCACCACAGCCGTTTTCAGATAGCCCTCAATGCAAAGGCTCTAGACACAAATATTGGTGTGGGGGATAATTCAATCAAGGAAACACTGCATGTTGGTGAAGGGCCTATTGAAGAAGGATCAGCCGAGTGGTTTTTGTGGGAGAACAACTCCATTTGGCTCACTAACTTCAAACACCATCAGGCTTCCAAGCAGCTCTCAAGGAAACTCAGTTTTCACACTCTATGCTTAGTGCCCTTTGAGTGCCTAGGACTGAAATGAACCTGGTAGAGCATCCCACACAAACGAATGCTCCACATGCGGGTTTCACATGCCACCAACTCCACATTCACAGGCAACTTCAGCGCCACAGCTGTTTTCAGATAGCCCTCAATGCAAAGGCTCTAGACGCAAATATTGGTGTGAGAGCTAATTCAATCAAGGAAACACTGCATGTTGGTGAAGGGCATATTGAAGAAGGATCAGACGAGTGTTTCTTGTGGGAGAACAACTCCATTTGGCTCACTAACTTCACACACCATCAGGCTTCCAAGCAGCTCTCAAGGAAACTCAGTTTTCACACTCTATGCTTAGTGCCCTTTGAGTGCATTATCTAGGAATGAACCTGGTAGAGCATCCCACACAAACGAATGCTCCACATGCGGGTTTCACATGCCACCAACTCCACATTCACAGGCAACTTCAGCGCCACAGCCGTTTTCAGATAGCCCTCAATGCGAAGGCTCTAGACGCAAATATTGGTGTGAGAGCTAATTCAATCAAGGAAACACTGCATGTTGGTGAAGGGCATATTGAAGAAGGATCAGCTGAGTGGTTCTTGTGGGAGAACAACTCCATTTGGCTCACTAACTTCACACACCATCAGGCTTCCAAGCAGCTCTCAAGGAAACTCAGTTTTCACACTCTATGTTTAGTGCCCTTTGAGTGCATTATCTAGGAATGAACCTGGTAGAGCATCCCACACAAACGAATGCTGCACATGCGGGTTTCACATGCCACCAACTCCACATTCACAGGCAACTTCAGCGCCACAGCCGTTTTCAGATAGCCCTCAATGCAAAGGCTCTAGACGCAAATATTGATGTGAGAGCTAATTCAATCAAGGAAACACTGCATGTTGGTGAAGGGCATATTGAAGAAGGATCAGCCGAGTGGTTCTTGTGGGAGAACAACTCCATTTGGCTCACTAACTTCACACACCATCAGGCTTCCAAGCAGCTCTCAAGGAAACTCAGTTTTCACACTCTATGCTTAGTGCCCTTTGAGTGCATTATCTAGGAATGAACCTGGTAGAGCATCCCACACAAACGAATGCTCCACATGCGGTTTCACATGCCACCAACTCCACATTCACAGGCAACTTCAGTGCCACAGCCGTTTTCAGATAGCCCTCAATGCAAAGGCTCTAGACGCAAATATGGTGTGAGAGCTAATTCAATCAAGGAAACACTGCATGTTGGTGAAGGGCATATTGAAGAAGGATCAGCCGAGTGGTTCTTGTGGGAGAACAACTCCATTTGGCTCACTAACTTCACACACCATCAGGCTTCCAAGCAGCTCTCAAGGAAACTCAGTTTTCACACTCTATGCTTAGTGCCCTTTGAGTGCCTAGGACTGAAATGAACCTGGTAGAGCATCCCACACAAACGAATGCTCCACATGCGGGTTTCACATGCCACCAACTCCACATTCACAGGCAACTTCAGCGCCACAGCCGTTTTCAGATAGCCCTCAATGCAAAGGCTCTAGACGCAAATATTGGTATGAGAGCTAATTCAATCAAGGAAACACTGCATGTTGGTGAAGGGCATATTGAAGAAGGATCAGCCAAGTGGTTCTTGTGGGAGAACAACTCCATTTGGCTCACTAACTTCACACACCATCAGGCTTCCAAGCAGCTCTCAAGGAAACTCAGTTTTCACACTCTATGCTTAGTGCCCTTTGAGTGCATGATCTAGGAATGAACCTGGTAGAGCATGCCACACAAACGAATGCTCCACATGCGGGTTTCACATGCCACCAACTCCACATTCACAGGCAACTTCAGCGCCCCAGCCGTTTTCAGATAGCCCTCAATGCAAAGGCTCTAGACGCAAATATTGGTATGAGAGCTAATTCAATCAAGGAAACACTGCATGTTGGTGAAGGGCATATTGAAGAAGGATCAGCCGAGTGGTTCTTGTGGGAGAACAACTCCATTTGGCTCACTAACTTCACACACCATCAGGCTTCCAAGCAGCTCTCAAGGAAACTCAGTTTTCACACTCTATGCTTAGTGCCCTTTGAGTGCATTATCTAGGAATGAACCTGGTAGAGCATCCCACACAAACGAATGCTCCACATGCGGGTTTCACATGCCACCAACTCCACATTCTCACGCAACTTCAGCGCCACAGCCGTTTTCAGATAGCCCTCAATGCAAAGGCTCTAGACGCAGATATTGGTGTGGGGGATAATTCAATCAAGGAAACACTGCATGTTGGTGAAGGGCATATTGAAGAAGGATCAGCCGAGTGGTTCTTGTGGGAGAACAACTCCATTTGGCTCACTAACTTCACACACCATCAGGCTTCCAAGCAGCTCTCAAGGAAACTCAGTTTTCACACTCTATGCTTAGTGCCCTTTGAGTGCATTATCTAGGAATGAACCTGGTAGAGCATCCCACACAAACGAATGCTCCACATGCGGGTTTCACATGCCACCAACTTCACATTCACAGGCAACTTCGGCGCCACAGCCGTTTTCAGATAGCCCTCAATGCAAAGGCTCTAGACGCAAATATTGGTGTGAGAGCTAATTCAATCAAGGAAACACTGCATGTTGGTGAAGGGCATATTGAAGAAGGATCAGCCGAGTGGTTCTTGTGGGAGAACAACTCCATTTGGCTCACTAACTTCACACACCATCAGGCTTCCAAGCAGCTCTCAAGGAAACTCAGTTTTCACACTCTATGCTTAGTGCCCTTTGAGTGCATTATCTAGGAATGAACCTGGTAGAGCATCCCACACAAACGAATGCTCCACATTCGGGTTTCACATGCCACCAACTCCACATTCACACGCTACTTCAGCGCCACAGCCGTTTTCAGATAGCCCTCAATGCAAAGGCTCTAGACGCAAATATTGGTGTGAGAGCTAATTCAATCAAGGAAACACTGCATGTTGGTGAAGGGCCTATTGAAGAAGGATAGGCCAAGTGGTTCTTGTGGGAGAACAACTCCATTTGGCTCACTAACTTCACACACCATCAGGCTTCCAAGCAGCTCTCAAGGAAACTCAGTTTTCACACTCTATGCTTAGTGCCCTTTGAGTGCCTAGGACTGAAATGAAGCTTGGTGAGCATCCCACACAAACGAATGCTCCACATGCGGGTTTCACATGTCACCAACTCCACATTCACAGGCAACTTCAGCGCCACAGCCATTTTCAGATAGCCCTCAATGCAAAGGCTCTAGACGCAAATATTGGTGTGAGAGCTAATTCAATCAAGGAAACACTGCATGTTGGTGAAGGCATATTGAAGAAGGATCAGCCGAGTGGTTCTTGTGGGAGAACAACTCCATTTGGCTCACTAACTTCACACACCATCAGGCTTCCAAGCAGCTCTCAAGGAAACTCAGTTTTCACACTCTATGCTTAGTGTCCTTTGAGTGCCTAGGATTGAAATGAACCTGTTAGAGAATCCCACACAAACGAATGCTCCACATGCGGGTTTCACATGCCACCAACTCCACCTTCACAGGCAACTTCAGCGCCCCAGCCGTTTTCAGATAGCCCTCAATGCAAAGGCTCAAGATTCAAATATTGGTGTGAGAGCTAATTCAATCAAGGAAACACTGCATGTTGGTGAAGGGCATATTGAAGAAGGATCAGCCGAGTGGTTCTTGTGGGAAAACAACTCCATTTGGCTCACTAACTTCACACACCATCAGGCTTCCAAGCAGCTCTCAAGGAAACTCAGTTTTCACACTCTATGCTTAGTGCCCTTTGAGTGCATTATCTAGGAATGAACCTGGTAGAGCATCCCACACAAACGAATGCTCCACATTCGGGTTTCACATGCCACCAACTCCACATTCACAGGCAACTTCAGCGCCACAGCCGTTTTCAGATAGCCCTCAATGCAAAGGCTCTAGACGCAAATATTGGTGTGAGAGCTAATTCAATCAAGGAAACACTGCATGTTGGTGAAGGGCCTATTGAAGAAGGATAAGCCAAGTGGTTCTTGTGGGAGAACAACTCCATTTGGCTCACTAACTTCACACACCATCAGGCTTCCAAGCAGCTCTCAAGGAAACTCAGTTTTCACACTCTATGCTTAGTGCCCTTTGAGTGCCTAGGACTGAAATGAAGCTTGGTGAGCATCCCACACAAACGAATGCTCCACATGCGGGTTTCACATGTCACCAACTCCACATTCACAGGCAACTTCAGCGCCACAGCCATTTTCAGATAGCCCTCAATGCAAAGGCTCTAGACGCAAATATTGGTGTGAGAGCTAATTCAATCAAGGAAACACTGCATGTTGGTGAAGGGCATATTGAAGAAGGATCAGCCGAGTGGTTCTTGTGGGAGAACAACTCCATTTGGCTCACTAACTTCACACACCATCAGGCTTCCAAGCAGCTCTCAAGGAAACTCAGTTTTCACACTCTATGCTTAGTGTCCTTTGAGTGCCTAGGATTGAAATGAACCTGTAGAGAATCCCGCACAAACGAATGCTCCACATGCGGGTTTCACATGCCACCAACTCCACCTTCACAGGCAACTTCAGCGCCCCAGCCGTTTTCAGATAGCCCTCAATGCAAAGGCTCAAGATTCAAATATTGGTGTGAGAGCTAATTCAATCAAGGAAACACTGCATGTTGGTGAAGGGCATATTGAAGAAGGATCAGCCAAGTGGTTCTTGTGGGAGAACAACTCCATTTGGCTCACTAACTTCACACACCATCAGGCTTCCAAGCAGCTCTCAAGGAAACTCAGTTTTCACACTCTATGCTTAGTGCCCTTTGAGTGCATTATCTAGGAATGAACCTGGTAGAGCATGCCACACAACGAATGCTCCACATGCGGGTTTCACATGCCACCAACTTCACATTCACAGGCAACTTCGGCGCCACAGCCGTTTTCAGATAGCCCTCAATGCAAAGGCTCTAGACGCAAATATTGGTGTGAGAGCTAATTCAATCAAGGAAACACTGCATGTTGGTGAAGGGCCTATTGAAGAAGGATAGGCCAAGTGGTTCTTGTGGGAGAACAACTCCATTTGGCTCACTAACTTCACACACCATCAGGCTTCCAAGCAGCTCTCAAGGAAACTCAGTTTTCACACTCTATGCTTAGTGCCCTTTGAGTGCCTAGGACTGAAATGAAGCTTGGTGAGCATCCCACACAAACGAATGCTCCACATGCGGGTTTCACATGTCACCAACTCCACATTCACAGGCAACTTCAGCGCCACAGCCATTTTCAGATAGCCCTCAATGCAAAGGCTCTAGACGCAAATATTGGTGTGAGAGCTAATTCAATCAAGGAAACACTGCATGTTGGTGAAGGGCATATTGAAGAAGGATCAGCCGAGTGGTTCTTGTGGGAGAACAACTCCATTTGGCTCACTAACTTCACACACCATCAGGCTTCCAAGCAGCTCTCAAGGAAACTCAGTTTTCACACTCTATGCTTAGTGTCCTTTGAGTGCCTAGGATTGAAATGAACCTGTTAGAGAATCCCGCACAAACGAATGCTCCACATGCGGGTTTCACATGCCACCAACTCCACATTCACAGGCAACTTCAGCGCCCCAGCCGTTTCAGATAGCCCTCAATGCAAAGGCTCAAGATTCAAATATTGGTGTGAGAGCTAATTCAATCAAGGAAACACTGCATGTTGGTGAAGGGCATATTGAAGAAGGATCAGCCGAGTGGTTCTTGTGGGAGAACAACTCCATTTGGCTCACTAACTTCACACACCATCAGGCTTCCAAGCAGCTCTCAAGGAAACTCAGTTTTCACACTCTATGCTTAGTGCCCTTTGAGTGCATTATCTAGGAATGAACCTGGTAGAGCATCCCACACAAACGAATGCTCCACATTCGGGTTTCACATGCCACCAACTCCACATTCACAGGCAACTTCAGCGCCACAA